>NC_056752.1:13947500-14137500 GCF_018687715.1 Carya illinoinensis
AATCCTTTAGCTTGGTCTTTTTCGCGTAATTTACAACAACTGCTACAGGGACTTCATTTCTCTGCTTTTTAGCAATGCAAAAAAATTCCTGATGGAAGAAACTACACAAAAGTCAGCTGCATTCCAGGTTCTCATGGCTAGTATTTTAAAACATGAATTGTAAGAGACATACATTGCTGACCATGTAAAGATATGTTGACAATAGGCACCAGAATGAGCAACATGGAATGTCACGCCAACCTTCCCTGGATTGCCATTGTGGTGGAATTCAAAACTTATCTATTTTCATTCTGCAACAACGGTTCCATGAGCACAGGTGTATCTTTCGCTTAAAACTCACTGGGTCCCATGTTGCTACTGTTTGAGCTCTACCAGCTTTACAATGCCATCTCCACCGCATGTAAGAAAACCGTGTGACAAAACTTGTATGTCCGTTACAGCAGCCTGTTCCATATGAATGAATTTTTCTTTAATACAGGTATACAACTAAAGAAATTTCTTTTGAGAACAAAGCCAGATTCTATGTTATGTTAGCAAATTTGTGTGATAAAAGATTACCCGAACAAGTCCACCAAAGCCTCGAGAGCTTGGTTGCAAAAAGGTATGTCTTTCATGCAATTTTGACCAGTGATATACTAACTTCGCCCTTTTGGCATCCCAAAGTTTAACATCTCCATCTTTGCTCCCAGTCAAGAACAAACTAGTATTTGGGATGGTACATATTTTGGTGATACTCCCTTCAGACCATTTGATTTAAATAAAATTAGATCAAATAATCATGAATAATAGATGACATTTAAAAGAACAAAGCTTTACCTGAGTGAGCCTTTGTTACATTTAAAAAAACAAAGCCGTACCTGAGTGAGCCTTTGGTATATACCAAAGCATCCCATTTCGATTCTGGTCCCCAACATTTTTAGTAATCCCTGTCTGGATGTCAGAACTTGAAGATGAGCCAATGCTTTCACCAATATCAGCATGCCTGTTCCGCTTACTCTTACCGGTAGCAATGTACCGGAAGTCATGGAGTCCAACATCACCACCTTTGCCGCCAGTCACAATAAGAGGAGAAATGGAACCACTTCCTATATCATTATCAAACACAGCAAGGGAGCGGGCTCCACCTTCACAACAAAAGGGAATGAATGAACAACTTTACTGCTAGAAATGCATATTGTTAACTAATTTAATCACAGCTGAATGACAATCTACAAAACAAAAAGTATGGCCATAGCACCTAAAGAAGATTGAAGAAGGGTGGTGGCTTGTTCAATGTTCCAGATCTGATGCATTTAGAAGTTTTGATTTTTTTATTTTTAATGAACTTCCACAAATGATGCTGCCAAGAATCTAAGACCAAAACACAATCTTTTTTTTTTTTTTTGATAGGTAAACGATTATATTATATTAAAGAGAATAGGCTTAGCCCAAGTACACGGGGACAAAAGCAATCTATGAAACGATAACCTAAACCTTACTTTATATGGAGGATAGAAGCAATTCATTTGAGGGAGTGAGGTAATTACCAGATTCATAATCAATTTCTGATTAGGTAACTTCAATTTATATCTTACATTGTTAATAGTTGTCATCATAATTTGCATCACCTTCGGGTAACTTTCATGAATCAATATTTTTTTGGAATACTTATGTCACTACCAAAAATTCACCCTTATTTCCAAGGAAAAACTTGTGGGAATATAGTATAATAATGTAACTAGTGTTTATGTATTTTCTATTTTAAATACCTACACATTCCACTACAAATCAATAGAATTGGGCAGATAAAGATAGTAACATGCAACAGTTTCACCATGTACAGTTTCAAACTAAGAGGAAAACCTTCATGACATATAATAGAAGCTCGAGAGGTTGAAGGTGGAGCCAATGTATCCCATATAACCACATTAACACCATTGGAACTATTTCCAGCTGCAGCAATGACTGATCCACCAGAAACATAAGTAACATCCCTACAAAAGTACTTAAGATTTAGTATCAATTAAAAGCACAAAGATACACACACACACACACACACACACACACACACACACACACACATCATTTCAACTATAGATTTTGTTACCTGACTAGACCAAATCAAATAAATACCAATATTGTGGGGATTAATTCTGATACTTAGAAATTCTGAAAAAGCAAGAAGAAACAACAACATGAACTTTTAGCCAATTAATTTATATAATTGTTCCGGGTTTTCACTCACAAAAAATGAAATAGAAAAAGAAAGCCAACATAAAATGAGACAAACGGGGAGAAAATGGCCACTGTAGAGGGAACAGACTTCCATGACAACATAGAGGATATTACTTCACTAAAATCTGGAGAAGTGATAAAAATGAAACACATTTTTTTTTTTTATTGGCACTGGGTGTCCGAGACTTTGAGAACAAAGTCTCAACTAATCTCGAGGGTGCACAGGCTCTCAACAAGGGGTTTCCCGCAAGTGCACCTTGAGTAATTCAAGGGGAAGTTTCCTCCAGTCCAATGGCCCTTAGCAATTGTTTGCACCCAAGAGGATTCAAATCCTAGACTTGAAGGAAACTTACCACCAAGATCAAGGCCTTTACCATGTGAAATACATGAAAAAAGAAGAAGAGAGAAAGCCAATGTATAGTGCGTCAAAGGGGGAGAAAACGGCCATGCTACAGGGAACAAACTTGCATGATAACATGGAGGAAATTACTTCACTAAAATCTGGAGAAGTGATGCTAGTATGCTTGACCAAGTCAAAATAATGTTCTAATGAATTCCCCAATCTTCCATCAACTTCCCAAGCATGGCTAAGATGAAAAGAAGGGTGAGTGGAACTGTCTTGTAAAATCAACAGGAATAGAATACATACGATGCATGGTTATTAAAGCAGAGAGATGATTCTGTTGGACAAATGTTACTCCTTCCTCCAACCTCCAGCTGCCATGTGCATACAGTTCCATCCAAGGCTGCAGTAGCAAATCTGTGTCCACAGTAGTCAAATCGCAAAGCTGATATTGATGCAAGAGCATATGGCGGAGGGACATTTGCAGCAGGCAGCACTCCATAAGTTGCGGTAGCTTTGTCTTTACCAAACTGCACTTATTAACCCATATCATCCTTATGCTTATGCACTAAAAGTCACAATGAGCAATAAACAATTCACAAACCTCACTTAAGAGCATTATTTAAACTTTTAATGTCCATGCATTTAAACATTTCAACATATTATTTAAACATCTAATGTCCATGCATTATATTTCTTTTCCTTTACTCTTTTATAGCTCTCTCCTGGAGCTTTTGGTGGTGATTTCTGGGAATCTAGAATCAGAACAAAATAAAGGAGTAGAATAGACTGGCCACTGGTGCAACATAACGGGTAAGCTTCAACATGCAAAAGTGATTTTCCCTAAACTCATTTTGTTAGTCTGTCTGGTGAGAGACAAATCAGTAATACAAGAAGCTCAAATACTAATGCATCTCGAGATGAATCTTAGGGGTGAAAACGGTCCGGTCCGGTCTAGTCCCTGGGGGAGGGGGGGGGGGGTGATGGACGGTCCATCATTTTCCCGGACCGTATTATATTTATACATTAAAGAACATAATAATACATTGACCTAAATATATATAGTTATAGACTTGTTACCAATACTATAACTAATAACTATACTAGTAGTATTACTAATATACTATATGTTAGTGATAAATTGGTAATACTATATTAAATAATACTCTCTGTAATTATAGTGATTTAATACTAACATATTAAGTTAACTATACTAATACTATTATAAATTTATATATATACTATAATTTATACTATAACTCTTATAATATGTTAATATATTAATATATATTAGTACTATATATTATAGTTATACATTAAAGAATATAATACTTAAGTAATATTGTGATATATTAATAATTAATTATATACAATTATTTCTATAAATAATATATATAAATAATAAAAAATATATATATTTTTTATTTTCATTCGGTCCGATCTGGTTTGGTCCGGGATGAAAAACCCTGAATCTCACCCCTCAGATGATGGTGGTACTTTACTATGCAAATTTGATACATGGTTGAAACCATGCCTAAGCTGCAATCAACCAAAACCCTTCCCGTTATGGCCTACAGCGCAATCAAGGAAATGACCATTTCATAAAGAATAGGCAACATTTTGGATTGTATTTTATAAAAAAAACACTTGAAAAGACATTTCTTTCTGATGAGTAGAAAACCTTATAAGAATTCCCATTTGCTCCATAAAATCTACAAGATTATTGCAAGAACAATACCCAAAGAAAGACTAATGCATTACCAATGAACCATTGCATATGTTACCATATGATAATAAAGTTCTTACCTCCCATAAGTAAATGTGTGTATTGCTAGAACCCACCAAGAAGAATGGCCTAGAGGGGTGACCTGAGAAAGCCCTTGTGCTTATATTTTCAACAGTAGGCGGTGCATCAACAAACTCCTCAAAGTCTTGTTGAATCTCCCAACCTAAGCCAGAGGCTCCCATACCAGCATAACCCGGTATTCCAAATGCTCCACCACCTGTCAAGTCCCTGCCGGGCCTAACCAGAGAGCCCACACCAACAGTTGCTCCACCCAACCCAAGGTGTGCACCTCTTTCACTCCCCAGACCAACACCAGGAGAGACACATGTCGGAACTGGGGTCGATTCAGAACCAGCCCACCCATTCTGTGGCCAATCAGCTATTGACCAGATATAGTCTGACTGATCAGTGAAAGTCGAACCATCTTCCCAATTAAAGAACAGTATGCCCTGAATTGATACAATTTGACATTAGTACATGTTTTGTATGTCATTCCAGGCTGGACATAAGATATAGATAAAAAGGCTAAAATATAATCAAGATTCAAGGCAGACAAATTAAAGACAAACAAATAATGTCCTACTCTTCAAAGCTTTATTGCAGCATAAAGCAAGCTGTCAAGCACTCCCCTAGAATTTTTAGATGGAATTAGTTATTTTTATCAGTACATTAAATAAAAACAATTACTAATGTATAAAAAAATCCCACCAGGAAAGGGAGAAATTTTACAATTTTGTTCTCCGATGTAATTTTTGCAGAAGGAATATGTCGTGCCAATGGGACGGTAACTTGGAATGTCACTTTTACAAGAAACGCTCAGGACTGGGAACTTGAAGAGCGGATTTCTACAGCTATTTGTATTCAGCAAAGTTAGGTGGCAGTGGGGGTGACCATATGTTGTGGACTCCCACGGGGAGCAAAAAGTTTACTGTTAAATCTTTTTACAAGGTTTTGACTATCCAACAGCCTACTTTCTTTCCGTGTAAGAGTATATGGAAGGTGTCGGTACCATCTAAAGTGACTTTCTTTACCTGGACAGCTGCACAGGGGAAGATTTTAACGGTTGATAATCTTAGGAAGCTAGGTATGATTGTCTTGGAGTGCTGCTATGTGTAAAAAGAGTGGGGAACTAATAGATCATTTGCTCTTACATTGTGAGGTGGTATCCTTAGTAGAGCCGGGCTGAGTTGGATTATGCCTAGGAGTGTGGTGGAGCTAATTGCATGCTGGAATAGGCCTCACAATAGCGCACAATTGGCAGCTGGGCGGCGGATGATACCTTTGTGCTTAATGTGGTGTCTATGGTCGGAAAGGAATGATAGGTGCTTTAACAATAAGGAGTGTGGAGTGGGGGAAATCCATTCTCTCTTTTTCAATGGTTTTCTGCTATTGTTTTGAAGGGTGGGAATGCTCATGAGTTTTTGTCTACTTTCCAGGTTACTAGAATGTAATCAGGTGTCTCACTTTGTATACTTCCTGTGTACCTGGGCATTGCCTAGTTTCTTTCTATTCAATAAATATTATTACTTATCAAAAATTTTTTTGCATCCCCATCATGCACGTCAATGATAATTAAAAAACACAGCATCTAGCAGAGTATTATCGCTAAATTAAAAGAACAGTATCAAGATTCAATGATGCTACCTTGATGGCAACTAGTAAACAAAATGTTGGGGGAGGGGGGGATAAATAAAAAGGAACAAAATTTTTTGACTAGCATCTAGGTTATTTACCCCCCCCTCCCCCAATTGGCATATTTTCAACTTCATCAAATTTTTTTTTTTTGGGGGGGGGGGGGGGGGGGAATAATTCAAGCATATTTTCAAATTCATTTTTGTTCGAAAAATACAATGGTCAATTGGCAGATCCAAAACAAATCTGGACTGCTTACACCTACCTTTAATGGAACATGCAGGGCTACATCCTAACTACACTGCTTGAGACAACATAAAAACTTGAACATAAAATCCCCAAAAAATGCAAGACACAGAGTGGAACAGTCTCCCCACAACAAAAGGAGTTTTCACCAAAGTCCCACTAAAACAGAAGCTAAGGTTTGAGTCTAACCTTCCGATTGCTTGCAAGCACAGCTTGCCTTTGATCAATAGAGTTGACACACAATGCCTGCTCAAGAATAAGGTTAAATTACTGCACAATGGAATTGAGGATTTACAAAGATGATTTTCATAACCTACACGACATCGACAGATGAGTCGATACCAAGATATTTTACTACAGCAAGCAGTACCGTGATCAAAAGACAATAAATTAATAAAAAAAAAATATGCAGAAGTTAAGAAAGAAATATTACCTCCAAAAGCTCCCCACTTCTCTTATACACTTCTTTAGGGTTTTTGAAACTTATAACCTCCTTTGTAAGAGTTGCCTCTTTTTGCCAGGAACTTGGAAAAGCAGGGCCACTATGAATCAGACCCCCAGCAGGTGATTCCGATTCACTACTGGCAGAACTATTCCGAAGCATGCCATCATATGTATTAGATCCCTCTCTTTCATGTACTTCCAGACCAATATATTTATCACTCCATGCGTTAGAGAGTTTCTGATCAAAACTATGTGACAAATTTACTTTTCCATGTTTAAAGCCTTCATATATTATTTTAGAATCGGCACAGATATCCCATAGTAGTTCAGAAATTGATGATTCATCTTTGCTTTTCATGACCTCAATATTTACAGTACCCTCACAGAGGTCTCTGGATTGAAGTTGACTAGATTCTTTTAACCATAGAAGAGTCATTACCTGCAATCCATTCTCTACTTTCTGTTGTATAAATGATGCAAGTTGTTTAACATGATAAGAAGAAAGATGTGTAAGTGTGGTCTTCAATAACTCTGCCAAGCTCAACGAGACCAACCTGATCTCTTCTGTTATATTGTTGCCATCATATTCCAAATTTGTGTAATAAGATGCATAGGAAGAAAGTTTTCTGATGGAAACACCAGGCAAACATTTATCGTCAAGTTTCTCAAATTTCTGTTTCACGAAGCTGGACATGTGTTGCCACAAACAAGTGCCGATAATTTGCCATCTTTCTTCTTCTGGCATTGAATGTATCATATCTCTAGCAAGTTTATTTTGCACACAATTTGAAGCTTGAAGGCCTTTTCCTCGGTCATCCATGGATATATTATGAGCTACTAACTCTTCAATCTGGGGAAGGAGTTTCCTCATATTTGTTACATCAGCTTCATATGGAGCATGCCCGTTCGTTAACGTGATCAAGAGCGGTTGCACCATCAGAAGGAGAACTTTTGAATTTTTTTGAAGCCAAGCAGATGCAAAATGTACATAAAATTCAAATAAATCAAGAATCATAAGGGGTTCCATCATGAGATCTTTAGTGATGGAGCTGGAAATAAATCGTAAAGCAGCTCTTAAACTCAATAATGATGGCATAAGGCCTTGAAAGAAGTACCCCCAAGTATCTAACCACTTGGATCTATTGTTAGCAGACATGTCATGGTCAATATTACGCAACTTGGTTTGAGGGCAGGTTATACTGCAGGCAGTAATAAACCGTGAAAATAAAAGGGAAATTTCATTAGTAGCCTTCAACAGTGGCATACGCAGAAGAGGATATAGTATGAAACTGTCAACTTTATAGTGCTTATCTTGTGACTGATCTTGAGAAGCAGAACCATCCAATATATCGTATCCCATAAATAAGAGCCCATGATTACATAGTGAGACAAACATCTGTTAAAAGGGATAGAGAAAAAATAAATCAGCTGGTAGAAAGCATCTGTCAAAATATTAACAAGATGTTAACACAATATATTTTACAAACTACATACCAAGCTGACTACATGGGCAGGACTCAAGGAAAACCTCTGATCAAACTGTGAGAGCCCTCTAAAGAACTTATGTCGGAAGTTTTCAAGTAATTCCTCATATTCATGAATCTCATACTCCTTTGAGCATGCACTAGCTCCAACAGATTCTACAATGTTGCCTGGCCAACTTGGATGCTCTATCAGCAATTTTGAGAAGTACGGAAGTGCCAAATCTAATTTATCATGGGACTCCAGTTGAAAAGCTGCATCACCTGAAAGCCAGTTAGAGGAATCTTGTGGAGAAGGCTTTAGAATCCCGTTTAGAATTTCAAAACTGCTGACATCATCTGACCACCTCCCATCATCTCTACTCCCAATGACACTCATGGAAGATGAAAGACACTCCAAAGCTTCAAGCTACAATGAATTTGAGAAGCAAGTCACTATTTTGTATCAGAAACATGATGACACGACACAAAGACAGGGCCTGAAGTTGGAGATCATAAAAACATTAGAAGTCATAAGAATTTCAAAGTTTGGAGATCAGGGTTTGGTAAATAATAAATATGTCAACCTTATTGCAGCATTCAGCAGGTGTTTGAAGCTCTAAATGGACATCTTAGCTCTGAAAGCCCTCCAAGGTAAATTAGGGTTATTTGGTGGATCCATTTTTAAGAATAGGGAGTTATTCTTACAAAGTTCAACATATAAAGGTATGCATGAGAATAAAATGCTTTATAAACGATTTGATTTCAAATAACTGCACCTTTCTCTCCCCCAGATAGATCAGTCTGTGTGGTATTTGTTGGGGTCTATGGACCTGACTCTGACAATGATAGAAGGATGTTCTAGGATGAGTTCGCTGGTCTAGTTACTAGGCTCCCCACTGAAAAGTTTACAACTAGTTCCCAGCCCTAAATGGAGTTCTACTTTATAATTGAGCACAATCTTATTGATCTTCTCATGGATGGGGGGACCAACCCTAATTGAAGAAGACATGATCTACTATTGGAACAATCTTAGCTTCTTCTTCATCTTTATTTATTTATTTATTTATTTTTTTTATTTTTTATGTCGGGGAACCTCTCCAAGGCAGGGCCCTTTGGACCCACCCCTGCAGAATAAACCCCGGTCCCGTGTACCGCACCGTCAGAAGTTTCCCTACACGGAACTGGTTAAATCGCTGGCTTTTCATCAGGGAGTGTGGCCCAAAAGGATTGTTTGCACCCATGAGGTGTTGAACCTTGGACCTTGAAGGGAATGAGACCCCCAGACCAAGGCCTTCACCACTTGGGCCAACCCCTTGATGTATCCTAGTGAAAACTCTCATGATTGCTATGATAGTTTTCCTATTTTGTTGGACTGCAATAAGAGGCTGAGGTAGTGAATATTTCAATTTTAAAAATATGTGGCTACTCTCAAAAGGATTTGTGGAATGGGTGGAGGGGTAGAATTCTTGTCGCTTTCAAGGCTCGAGTTGTGTTTTGAGTGTAAACTAAAGGCATTGAAAGCCAATCTAAGTATGTTGAACAAGGAAACTTTTGGAGATGTGGGGAGAGAAGCAAATGTTCCTCTTGAAGGAGTCAAGTGTCTATTGAAGAAGAGAGGGCCCTAGCTGTGGAGGAGAAGGCGAAGAGAAATACAACCATTAGAGAGTTGGAAAAGACTAGTCTCCTGGAGGAAGTGAGTTGGAGAAAAAATCAAAGCGATGATCTTGATTGGTGCTGCATGCGAACAAGGGATGGAGAAATAGTGGACCACTAGCTACTACATTGTGAGGCAGCTAGTCCTACTGCCTTTAGCCTATTGGGGTTGAGTTGGGTCATGCCACAATAGGTGGCTGATCTTCTTTGTTGGAATGGAAGGCTTGACAGCCTACCAAAGGAAATTTGTGGAAAATGACGCCAATTTGACAATCTGAGGAAACGGGTCTTATCATTATGGATTGGTGTTACTAATGTAAGGAAAAGGGGAAACTGTGGATCATCTTGTTGCATGTGAGGAGGCCAGGTTTTTATTGGATGATATCTTCAACTGAACAGGTGTGGCATGGGTTATGCCTGGAAGGGTAGAGGATATTTTTAAGTCTTGGAAAGGCCTTAGGGGCAATGTTCACATCACTGCTATGTAGAAGGACAGAAATGCTAGATGCTTCAAAGAATGGCAGCGTTTCTTGGAAGAGTCAAAGAGATTCTTTTTTAACACTCTATTTTCTTGGGCTTCTGTCATTGTTTGTAATGGGGATAGGTTTCATAATTTGCTTGTATCCCTCACTAGTGGTTTATAGGTGTATACTTCCAGTGTACTAGGGCTATGCCTTTTTCTATCAATTAAGTTTTACTTACTTATCAATAAAAAATTGCCTGATGTGGTGTATTTGGAGGAAGAGGAATGATTGCAGATTTGAAAATTGTCCGAAGAACAAGGAAGAGGGAATTCTTCATTAAATATGTCTCATTTGGATGGCAGTCTTCTTAAGTCCTTCCAGCCCGTGTTTTTCAGACAATCGTGACCTTTTTACTCTTTCTAATTAGGTGTTTCCATTGTATACTCTTGTAAATGATTTTGCATTTTAAAAAAGTCATCTTAGAAAAAAATTGACAAATAAAGTTATGCATGACTCTCGACCATTATGAATTGTTTCATTAAAGAGTAACATCTTAAGCATGCCATGCGATTTGTTTGTGATAGCATAAAAATGATAATCACTACGCATGAATGGTAATAGTAAGGACAACACAAATGAGTGCAACAATAGAAAAGCAATTTGGTATCCGAACCTTTCATCAACAGACATAGGTTGAAAATCATGCAGGAAAAGAAGAAGAACTTGTGAACAGATTTATACTATAAAGTTATAATATTTACAATGTATCTGAACATAATTTATTTATTTACTTTTATGACAAGGAATCCCGGCGACCTTGCAAAATGCTACATGTCTTTAACCTGGTTAAATAATTGGCTTTTCCACATACGGATGTGGCCCCTAGAAATTGTTTGCACCCAAGGGTTCGAACCTAGTGGGATCGTACTACCAAGATTAGGCCCTTACCACTTTAGCCAACCCCTAGGGGTTGTATCAAAATGTTATTCATATACTAAAACATTACCAAAATGCTATATACTCATCCAGCATAAACCCCTATTACAATATCATGAACTGAAAAATGAACTTACAGGAAGCCCACATCTTTTTAAGGCAGTAGATGTCATCAAAGTTGCCCACCTACTCAGAACTGCTGTATTTTGCTCCCCTACTGCATTCCTCAAGCTATTTTTGGAGGCTAGCATTTGGCAATAAAGACCAATATTTGGCTCCAAGAACGCAACATGCTTGGACGAAAACACAGACTTTTCAGCCATGGTATTGATCTGGAAACCAAGCATGCTAAAAAATGATTGCAAGTAATTCCCCATTTCCCACTGCAAATCAAGAAGTCCTTGTAAATTATGCTATCATCAAAGGCAGGGAGAATTCGTACATATGGCTATTCATAAGAATATCCTTTTGAAACATAATAAGAAAGCATTTCTATCCCGCAAACCTCCAGAAGGCTGGCAAGCCAGTAGTCTCTTTTCTCAATGCTTGATGGAAGTAAAAACTTTGCTTTTAGATGATGCTGTAATGGTCCACCACGCTCCTCAACAAGTTGAGAAATTACTATTGCAAGCTGTTCATCCCCAAGGTTCTTTGAGCAAACATTGAGAGCTGAATAGGTATCACCCCCAAGCAGAAAGAAAGCAATGGCCAGCTCTAGCTGATGTCTCCCCATTAAAACATAAGCATTCTTCAAAGCAGCTGCCTTGTTTTTTTCCTCCTGTAGCAGTAATTAATGCAAATGCATATTCATGAATTAACCAGTTTATAGTTCATCTAAATTGTCTCCAAATAACACAAACGAGAAATATGAGAAAGAAGCGAGGTTTAGGCGATTGACTTCTTCTGAGAAACACATTGGAAAAAGAGCCTCTGTAATTGTTTTATCCAAGCTTCCAACAGAAATAAATCAACAACTTTTTTTTTTTTTTGTCCTTTAAGCGTCAACAAGTTAACCTGATATAACTCGAGAATACCTGAAAATTCCGTGCAAGAAAAGCCACCAAAGGCTTATCCTTCTCGTCCTTGCTGATTTTAAAAAGACCAGCCAACACTTGAAGTCTATTCAAAGCTATATATAACAGAGCACAATCCTTGGGATCTTTGTTTTTAAGATATTGTGATCTTGCCAGTTTCTCCATCTACAGTAAAAAAACCTTTATTAAAATTTTTTAAAGAGTAAAGATACAGACTAGAACTCATCTCAATACCTTGTCAACGAGGATGGGTGCTGTTACTATGGTTCATAAAGAACCGTGTCCAAAAGAGAGGCGAGGGGGTAACTGCTATTTATCATAAACAAAAACATACCATATACTGTATGCAAAATAGTAAGAGACAATTAAGAATTGTGTTGTAAACACCTATGATCATAGCTGATGTGAAATCAACTTGTACCCCTTCCATCGATGGCTTGGTCACCAAGATATATAGACTCCCAAAACCAAAAAGACAGAATCAGAAATCATCAGCCATTTTAACCCGCATAATTATTGTGAATTCAAACATTGTATAGCTGCTGCATCCAACCTTGGTACTGACTAATAAAACGAGCTGTTTGACATAGCTCAGAAAGCCCCAAACTAACCAACAAGTTGGACATAAGAATCCTTGGATGTTATATATCCATCCATACAATTCAATTGAATCCAATTAGCAAAGAGGTGTTCATACTAGTTTCCAAGAATAGACGATAGAATGGCGCTACCTCTATCTCCAAAGGAGTTAGATGTTTTTATGCCAGCAACACAAGCTAGAGCACATTGAATTGTTGATGTTGGAGTGATAGAATAAAATAACAAGGATTTTGATAAAACAATAGGCAATTAGAAATTTTATCCAATGATGGTATTACCTACTACCTTCAGGGGATGATTTATCAGACATTATTTAGAAAAAATGCTCAGGTGAAAAGGACAATCTTTTTTTGTTACCGTCTAAAAATGGAAACATTTTCCTTGTATGATGGAACAAGAATAATGATAATATTTATTACCCATGCACGCAATTGTGTTGTATTAGTAAACCAATATCCAACTCCAATAGCCCGCATTTCTTGCCAAGTTGGTTCATTAGGTAGAAAAGAACCAAATAAAATTTCTTGGGAATCAGAGTGGTATGCCCATACAATCAACCTAGAGTCAACAATCAACTCTTTCATAGATGCCGGTCTACCAGTCATCCGGAAAAAATGTAATTGCTCAAACCTCAACGCCACCCAAAACCTGGAAGGGGAAATAAAAGAATTTAACATTAAGAGAAAAGGAAAATCATGATTCGATTAAGAAAAGAAAATTTTGGTCACTTCTCCCTATGCTTTATACCAATTGAGATTTGCCCTTGGTGCTTTTTTTATGAGGAATAACCCATCATGCCATGACAAATTTTGAATTAAGTCCCCCTGTTATAAATTCCATTCACTCAACTTAACTGAAAACACGTGGCAGTCTGAAACAATGCCACGTGGTAATATTATTTTCATAATTAAAAATTACAAAAAAATAAAATTTAAATAATTTGTTTTAAAAAATAAACAATAGAAGAAAATAAAAGAAAAACAATAGCACAGGGGGCACCAGGAGGTGGCCGAGCTCAGGCCACCGTGTGGCTGACTCCAGCCACCCACCGGTGGCCTGACATGGAGGCAAAGATCTAGCCACTACGTGGGTGCCCAAAATGAACCATGTGGTGGCCAGAGCACCTAGTTGCCTTTACGCCAGTTTTTTTTTTTTTTTAAATAAGTTCTTAAGATTTTATTTATATTTTTATATAAACTTAATTAAGATAATAGTATTTTCCATGTGGTGGTGTTTCAGACTGCCATGTTTTTTCCATTAAGTGGAGTATACGGAATTTCTAACTGATGGGCTTGATTCAAAATTTGACATAACACGAGCTGCTATTCCTAAAAAGGGAAAATGAAAACATGAGGTGAATCTCAATTGGGGAAAAGAACAGGGGCTTACTAACCAAGTTTTGCTTGAAAAAAATATAAAAACAATGCTAATGACACTTTAGATAGGGAAAACAAAGTCAGCTATTAACAATGCATAAACTTAGAGCAAACAAATATAATTTAATACTGCACTACTGGATATATTAACTCAATAGAGGCATCAAATTACAAAAAAATAGCAATTTAATACTAGTATCTTCGAATAAATATAAAATACAAATATCTCTTGTTATTATCTGCTGAAGGACTTCTATTTTTTGAAATTCCATTTTTTCATAATGACTCCAATTTGATGGACTACAGCCTTGTAAAACCTAATAAAGTGAACAAGCAACATTGAACCACCATCCATGTTTGACTGGCACGCTACAGTTTTTGAGGGCACAAAATTCATGTTACAGCAACAACTATGCATTAAAAAATTTCAAGTTTAAAGTAATAATCGCTACATGTTTTCCTTCTTTTTTATATCCTTTCTTTTTGTTGACATTTCTGACAAATTAGATCATTTCTTCCAATTCTCCATGACCAATATTGACACCACAGAACGCCCTTAACCCTATCTAGAGAACTTTACTTAGTATGCTCATAGTTTCTATCCACGCAAGTTTGTAAGTGCATCCTCTGTAAGAATCGATGGTTATTTAGTTAATGATTCTTGACATTCTATTGAAAACTGTCATTTAAAAATAAAACACCAGCATAAAAGATCCAGTAAAAATAAAAATCTTTTGGCAAGCAAATCTTGCAAAACGGATATCAGAAAACATCATGGAAAAACACATAATTCATCAGATACAGATTAGATTCAGACGTACCTTCGCCCAGGTTCATCAAGACTTTCATAGGCAGAAGTCTGTGCAGTACTAAGTTCACTGAGAAGATCTGTAATTGCAACAATTTGATTCTTCTCTGTGTTGGTTATAGCTGCTAGCTGATGCAAGTTCTCAAGAGTCTCAACAAAACCACTAAGTTCAGATTTTTTGGAAGAGGAAGGGAAGATATTATTGGAAGCAAAAGATTCAGAATCGGACGCAAATTGGAACATGCTGCTCTGAAATTGAGATGATGTTGTCGTCAAATCTCCACCCCATTGAAATCCTTTATAAGTTGAATTTCTGAAAAGACTTCCATCAAAATAATCCGACAAAAGGATCTCTGGGATTATGCAGCAGGTCTTTGTGGAGATATTTTTCATCTTAGTAGCATAATTAGAAGTAAGACATTCAACAAGATGCCTCACAGCCATATATGCACGTTTCCAATTCCCTAAACACATTAGAAATACAACTCTTTAATTAATACATCCAAAGAAAAGCTTTTCAACTGGAGAATTATGAGCTAGAGAAGCAATATTGCCCTAGAAATTCCAAAACTAAATTGACAAGGGAACCAATAATTTATCTCTTTATCTTTTTGTATTAGTTATGGATGCTTTGAGTCGTATGATCAAAGTGGCTGTGAATATATATCAGTCACTGGGTTCTCCTATAACAAATGGTCATATGATTAGGCTTAGTTTGGATACAGAAACGGTTTCATTTCATCTCATCATTACAATTTTTCCAAATTCCAACACAAAATATAATAAACAATTCAACTTTTTCAAATCCCAAAAAAATAATAATATTAAAAAATAATATTCTAACAATATTTTATTCAAATTTCAACTTTCATCTAAAACCATCTCACCTCATCTCATTATCCAAACCACACCTTAAGAGTAGTCAAGATATTTAAAACGGAGGCAAAACAGTTAGAATATTTCCACCCAATGACATGCATAATTACCCAAATCAGACAACAGCATAATTATGGTCCGTGGTATAAAATTTTAAAAGTTGATCCTTAGAGTGAGCTCTGCATAGCAAATTGATCCTCCATACTAGTGTGGCAACTATTATCCATGTCCTGACGGATATGGTTTCAAAATGTGGTAAAACTGCATGGTCATAACTAAAAAATAAAAAAGTCAAATGTCACAAAAACAATAAAAACTTAAACTTGGGAAAATGAACATCGAATTTTAAGAAAAAACTAAAAAAACTAAACCATGAACAAAAACCAAAGAAACTTAAATTGAAATAAGCATATCTAAAAAATGAACTAAAGTTAGAACTTAAAAACTAAAAGAAAAAACCAAAAATTAGAAAAAACTTAAATTAAATATCTAAACTTAAAGTAACTAGTATGATAAATTCAACTAAAACTAGAAAAGAAGAATCAATTTTTTAATAAAAAAAACTTTAAAAAATAATAGAAAAACCAATCAGCAAGAACTTCGATTTTAAGACTGTGGCTTGCAATGACCCCATGGGTGGAGGAGATTTACTGGCTCCCTTAGGGTGGCAGTGTGCACCCTGGGCAGAGGACAACCAAAAAGGTGGTTGCAAGCACACACTCTCCTTCTTTCTTTCTTTGTTTTCACTTTTTAAATTTATTTTTTATTTTTAATTGGTCTTATGAGTTAGATTATGTAACTTTTTTTTTAAAGCGCTCACTATATAGCTATGACATGTGTCAAAATCTAATTAAATGTAACATGGCAAATTGGTGTCAACATTGTCCCTGACAAATCTAATGGTAAATGGATGGATGGATGAATTTGATGTGGGACTAACCTTGGGATAGAGTTTTTGAACTTTTTTACCACAGGGACCAAGTTTGTAATCAGATCAAACCCCAGGACCCTTACAATAATTATCCATTTTTTGGCCGTGACTCAAATTCGTAAATCTGAATCTTAACAGTGCCATGGCACTAAAATCAGAGGTTCAAACAAGTAGTTAATAATTCATAATACCTGAAAATATATTCATAAGTAGAGTTTCAGGGTGATAACTAGGTAAAGATCCGCTAAACCTCTCCACTACTTCTGGCAAGCTCCATAAACCAATCTTCGAACCTGAATCACATTTCAATCGATCCCTTGCTATGAACAAACTGCTGGCAGGGAAATCATTCTTCTTATGCATCTCTACAGATGGCTGAGACTCACATGATTGTTTAAAATTCCCAATGTCACAATCAGTGAAAACTGCAGAAAGAATTTCCTCATTTGCTCGATCATCACAATGAGGGAAACTTTCCTCAATATAATTCAGATGGCACTTAGCCTTATGTTCTTTAAGAATGTGGAACAGCCATTGACAAGATACACGGAAGTAATTATCATGAATAACCACAGTTGCAGCTTTGGGTCCCCAGTGAAAGTCATGAATGGGAGGAAGAGTGTGAGTGAATGCAATGCAAACCCATATGTCCATTTTCGAATATTTTTCAGAGCCCAACAAATTGTGACTTCCAAACCGCTTTGTTGCATATACTCGCAACTCATTCTGCATGCATACTCCAAGTAATAACTGACCATTTCCTAAAGCTAACCAATTTAAAGCAATGACGCCTTTATCAAGGAATAATGTATCTTCTAACATAAAAGTCCCTGCACATGTAAGGCGTACAGAGTGCCATATATGAAGGGTGCTGACAGTATTCAGATGATGTTCCACACAGACGGTTGCAATCTTCTGACCACAATCAGTCAAGCATATGGAACTAACAGGCCCTTGATGTGCAACAAACATACCAACAAGCTCCCATGGCACATGAGGGGTTGAGGCCTTACCAGCGTTACTTCTCCACAGTTTCAAACTTCCATCAGAGCAGCCAGTGGCCATGATATATGCAGGATAACTGCCATACATATCATTGATTGAATCCAGCTTTTGTTGGTTATGAGTCAGACTACCTGGACAGACCACAGCAAAACTTGTAACCTGATCATGGTAGTGAGGATCTGGTAAATGTGATGAGCAAGGATTTACGCCAAGACGGTATCTTTTACCAGAAAAAGCACCTTCAAACATCCATGTGCTGCCTTCTGAGCCATCTTTGGTGTGAAAATTACATTCACAGTAGCTTGCGGATAGATCAGAACAATGAAAGGTCATTTCCCATGATAGAGCCCGAAACTCTTTCATCCATATCCCCAAAAGCATAAATTTATTGTACTTGAAGGTCTTATCACAAGTAGAAGACAATGGAATTGAAAAGATATTTGTGGGACCATCCTCATATGGACCATGGCCAGTGAAAGGTATGGTGAATAAGTAGTGACATTCTATATTTTCTGCTTTGTTGTGGTGGATTGTAACTATAAAGCAATCAATTCCTCCAATGTGTCCCATAAGAAGAAACAGTTCATCATTCAGTACTGAAGGTGCCCACCTCAAGCATGTATATTTGGGAAATGAATCTTGAATCACAAGTTTTCCACAAAGCTTCCATGTTGGAAGCAATGATGGACAACCCAGAATGCCGTTGGAAATTGTAGTAAGTGACCAAAAAAGAAGCAATCCATTAGAATCTAGAGAAACGGCCAGTTCAACTTCACAGCTATCAGGATGTGCAGCAACTTGTAAGATCTTTCCAGCATGACCACCTAAGTTCAGAATTCCACTGGCAGAACATGATAAAAAGCCATCTGTCCTGGATTTACTAGGAGAAGTATCCTCTATATTACTAGATGCCTTGGTATGTAACAGTGACCAAACTAAAGAATCACAAGGTAATAAATGAATCAAAGAACACATAATTGGTGGACCGGACAAGCGGTTCCTCAACATAACAAATTTATTAAGAAGTAACCTGTTTTTAGAATTTGAAAAACTAGTCCCACAACATTCTCCCTCTTCTAGGCCCTGCAATTCTTGTCTCCTCCATAATGTAACTCGGGGAAACCGCATTGGGGAGATGTCATCAAGACAGTGGATAGCCCAAAAATAAACCAGCTTTTCTGGACCAAATCCAACTAACCACTCACATCTGCCTGCCTTGTCATGCTCCAATCCCTCAGTGGACAAAATTTGGTCCACTCCATCACCAGTTTTTAAAAGGCCCCAAATTTCTGTGGTCCACAACACATATACATCCATGCCCAGAGTTCCATTCAGGGCCTGGTTAATCTCAATTACAGCAACTACACAAAAAGATCGCCTGGCAGTTTCGCGATCAATGGTGTCCTTTCCAGTTTTTCTGACCCTTCCATTATCCATCTCACACCATAACCTTACTGTTCCATCTAAGCAGCATGTTAGCAGCAGTTGTCTCCGTGAATGTTTTCCATCTCTATTCAATTGTCTTCCTGTCAATGGCCTCCACTGGATCATTGACACAGATAAAGGATGAGGTAGCTCAGCTTTTGTGTAATCAGATTTTCCAGTACTCCAACATACGAACACACATTTGCTAACCGCATCAACCATTGATCCTTCAATCTGAGGGTCACTATGATAAGCTGCTGTAGCGAAAGGTCCCTCAACTGACCACGTTGCAGAGACCAGAGTTTGGGGGCACTCTGCTTTAAGCTTCCAAGCTATTTCCCAGGACTTGCTGTTGTTTCTCCATAAAACCACCTCAATTCCACCAGCAATTATCCCGTTCCCAGAGCCCGTCCATTCGACTGCCTCCACCTTTGTACATTGTACAAGCACTGCATTCTGACTCCAACAAAAAGAACCTGAACATATGAGTAACAAATTCGTACTTTAAGATACCAATATCAGAATGAAAAAAGTAAAATTAAAAAGAATAGAGAAAGTCAAATACAGTCAATCTCTCGGAAATCCGTGTGCCATCTTACTCAGAATTTATCAGATATCTGAAAATCATAATTAATTCGACGATGTTGGGTCGTTTTTAGCACAAAATGAGCATGCTAACTGTAATCAAATAACGTTAAATTACTCAAGACTTCAAGCTTCAATTCCTTTCCCTTGCTCAATTATCTGGGAAACCAAACATTAAAAAAAACTTGAACGTACCTGCGGAACTCGCCGAGTCATGCTGGAAGAGGCAGACACAGTTCTCCACTGCAGCGGCTAGCTCTCCCATCGATGGCGACACCGGAGACCAAGACACAGCGGTGACGGCGGAGGAGAGCTCGAATACCTGGCGAAAGATTGGGCCAATGAGAACTTCGTCGGGTGAGAGAGGGGAGGGGAAGTGGGAGATGACTAGGAGAGAGGAGGCAGCGTAGGCGACCCATGAGTAGCCGGAGAAGTCCGGGAGGAAATCGATGGTGGATCCGGGTGGAGAGGAGCGGGTCGGAGCCGGAGGGATTGGATCGGATGGGAGGAGGGGGAGGGGGAGGTGGGGGATGGGATCAACGGTGGCTATTGGGTCTGTCATTTGGTTCCCGGTATATGATCATAACAGGAAGAAAATGATCCAAATGCAATTTTACGTTGGTTACGACTATCGTCACTGAGACTGGAGTGACGACCACCCATCAGGGATGTTTGCGTTTGGATCTTCGGAAATTTCTTCCCCCAATAGTAATTTACAAGCTCATGCCATGCAATTCTTGAGTAGGGGTGAATTCGGTCCGGTCCGGTCGGTCTGCAGGAGGATTTGTGGACCGGACCGGACCAATTCGGTCCAGGGTTTTCCCACCCTGGACCGGACCGAAATGCACTAAGGACCGGTCCGGTCGGTCCCTTTCGGGGGGTCCGGTCCGGTCGGTCCGTCGGTCCAAATATGGACCATGTGGCCCATGGGCCCAATCGGCCCAACAGTGAAATCACATTAATTTTTTATCTAATTTTATGTCAAAAAATACCTAAAAATAAAAAATTTGAATGCAAAATAAAATTGAGCATAAAAAGAAAATTATCTATATACAATAAATTTGAATAAAAGATTTTACAAGGAAAAAAAAAATAAAGAAAATTGAAAAAAACCCATAAATTACAAAAAAATCCATGACTTAATGTCTAAATTAATGATTTGCAAAGGACCTATGATTTCATTAAAACTTAAAGAGCACCACTTTTACATCCAAAAATAAAAAATCCAACAATTCATGTCAAATCCTCACATACAAGCAATATTTCATATCAAATGAAATTTAATACATCTAATTCTATGTCAACTAAACATCCATATTTCAAAAGAAAAGGAAAAAAGTTAAAAAGTACATCTAATTCTTAACTAAACATTTTTTTTTTTTTTGATAGGTCTTAACTAAACATCCAACTAAACATGCCAACTAAACATCCAAAAGTCTAAATAAAAGGGAAAAAAAATAAGAAACCAAAAAAAGTTAAGCAAAGGACATAAAAAATATTACAATTTACAATCCATGCATCTAGGCTTCTAGCCATAATAACTAATAAAGTGATATTACGAATTACAAGTGACTAAATAATAACTAATACAAATAACAAATAACTAAGATATGATCTCTAAACGGCAAACACTTGATCCCGTCAAAACTTTCACCACCAAACGAAATGCTGCCAAATAGGACACAAAAATTCAATGAGAGACAATACAAAAGTAAAACTAAATTGGACAAGTCACAATTGAAGAAAATAATCTGAAATTTTAAAGAAAACAATTTAAGTTCTCACCTCATGAATTTGCATTAGATGTAGACATTGTATTTGACGTCTCCATAGAATTTTCACCCTCCTGAGCAAGTGCTATACAATAAAGGAAAAAAAAAACAATTTATATAAATTTTCACTACATATATAAATCATAAAAGTTATAAAATGAAGTAAATAATAAACATACCCATATCCAACTGCCTCTCAAAATCTTCCACATCATCCATTATAGTCCTAAGGCTGATTGGAGTAGATGAAGAACGAAGCCAATTTTGTGTACAAATGAGGCCCTCAACCATCATTGGAGATAAACTACTTCGGAAAGGATCAAGAACACGACCCGCTGTGCTAAAGCAAAATTCAGAGGCAACTGTAGAGACTGGTATTGCAAGTACATCGCGTGCAATTTTTGAAAGCACACGATATCTAAATGAGTTAACCTTCCACCAAACTAGAATGTCAAAACTTGCACTGTCTGTCTCACACTTTTCATCTAGATATCTATCAACCTCTGACTTACTTTCAAGAGAGTCCTCCGATTGCAACCGTTGCTTAAATATGGCCATTCTCTGTGCACGAACATCCACGTCTGTACTTGCGCCATCTTCATCAGTAAGATTTACATCTTCACGTGATAAACTTCTAGACTGCTGCTGTTGTTGTAAAGAGTTGCTATACTCATCATTTGCAAGGTATGACTCATACATGTGGGTTAAAGTATTCTTCACTGAACAACTCAAATCAACTGCTTTTGTGGGATCATGGGCATACATCACTTCCAACTCAAAGTCAAGATATCGCATCTTGTACCGAGGATCAAGAAGAATTCCAACAAACAACAACATATTCATATTATCCAAGTTGCCCCAATATTTGTTAAATTTTTTCTTCATATTTGTGGCCATTGATCCCACCACAAGGTTTTGATTTTGACACTCCAAATCAATTGCACCGGATATTGTAGCTAACTCCGGAAAAAAAGAGTTGCAAGTTGCATATAGACCCCCCGAAAAGCGTAAAGTTGCATCATGAAATAGTTTAAGAAACTTTACAAACAACCTTGCCTTCTCCCAATCAATATTATTGGGAGGCCCCAACTTTTTTGACGTTCTCCTATTCACAACTTGCTCTACATCTTCCTCATCATCGTCATCATCATCTCCAATACTAGTAAGGAAAGCCGAATCCTCTTCTTCCAACCGTTCAAACGCTCTTCGAAATTTTATTGCTCTCTCTAACATAAGATAGGTGGAGTTCCACCTAGTTGGTACATCTAAGCAAATGCCACTTTTACACGTAATTTCTTCCAACTGTATACATTTATTAAACATGCTCCACCTTTGAGGTGATGACTTCACATATTTTACAACACCTCTCACCTTTGCAATAGACTCATCAAATTCCCTCAACCCCTCACGAACTATTAAGTTTAAGATGTGGGCACAACATCGAACATGCAAAAATTCATGTTCCAAAATAGTATCCTTCCTATACTTGGTTTTTTTCTTCAAATAAGAAACTGCACCATTATTAGAACTTGCATTATCAAGTGTGATAGCAAGATATTTTGGTCGCCCCCAATCATGCAAACACATCTCAATGGCCTTACCAAGTGTATCCCCTTTGTGATTCTCAACCAAACAAAAAGAAAGAATTCTCTTGTGTAGATTCCAATCATCATCAATAAAGTGTGCAGTAAGACACATATAATTGAGATTTTGCACGGATGTCCATGTATCCGTAGTGAGGGAAACTCGTTGCCCTTGAAGAGCACTTCTCAACTTATTTTTTTCCCTCGTATACACACTAAAGCAATCCTTTGCAACCGTAACACGAGATGGAATCGTTACCCACTTAGGGCAAACAGTAAGCATAAACTTCTTGAAACCCTCTCCCTCAACAAACCTAAAGGGTAGCTCATCAAGAATTATCATCTCTGCTAAGCTTTGTCTACAAGCATCAACACTGAATGCTATAGACACAAGTTCTCCACTACCACTTCCTCCATCCGCCTTCCAAGCTAGGGTAGTTTGAGACTTATCCGTCCTATTAAAAGGACATTTCTTACATTGTTTTTCAATATGATATTTCATGGACTTTGTACCGTTGGTCTTCGTATCACATGCATACGAAACAGTACAATAATTACATTTAGCCCTAGGTTTACTTGGATCACCGTTTGGTATTCTAGTAAAATGATCCCAAACCATTGACCTATGTCTACCACTTACATTGGGTGCAAGTGGAGGTAGGGCTGTACCACTTTGTGTAGGCATACTTGACTCTACATCATCTGTAGTAGAGTCTTGAATCTGGTCCATCTACATGATTTCAAAAAAAAATAAAAAAACAAAAAAACATGAATCAATCTGTCATTCATGAACACATATATACATGAACGTACAATCATATTAAGAACTTCATAACATTAATATTATATGGTTTGATTTTCTGTCATTCATGAACACATATATAATAAGCAACCCCGTGGAGAAGAGAAGGACATGATTTCAAAAAAAAAAAAAATAAACAAAAAAACATGAATCAATCTGTCATTCATGAACACATATATACATACAAGTACAATCATATTAAGAACTTCATAACATTAATATTATATGGTTTGATTTTCTGTCATTCATGAACACATATATAATAAGCAACCCCGTGGAGAAGAGAAGGACATGATTTCAAAAAAAAAAACAAAAAAACATGAATCAATCTGTCATTCATGAACACATATATACATACAGGTACAATCATATTAAGAACTTCATAACATTAATATTATATGGTTTGATTTTCTGTCATTCATGAACACATATATAATAAGCAACCCCGTGGAGAAGAGAAGGACATGATTTCAAAAAAAAAAAAAAAACAAAAAAACATGAATCATGTAGTCAAATACGGTAAATACCTAACCTAACCAAAAAAAGCAAACTACATTTGGAAATTAGAGGTATTTATTACCTTTAGAGGGAACTGGAGTCTGGAAGGGTGCGAATCACCGTTTGGAGGGGCTGGACCGGCTGGTTTGTGGGAAGTGGAGGGGCTGGACCGGCTGGTTTGTGGACCGTTTGGAGGGGCTGTGAGTCTGCGATGGGTATCGTTGAGCTGAGGGGGCGAAGGTCTGCGATGGAAGGGGGTCTGTATGGGTCGGCCGAGCTGAGAGGTTAGGGTATCGTTGAATCGGGAGCTGAGGGGTAGGGGGGAATTGGGAATCGCCGAATCGGGAGCTGAGGGGGGGATTGGGAATTGGGAATGAAATCGATGAGCTGAGGGAGGGGGGAAGAAGGCTTTGCCTTCCGTTTAGGGATAAAACGGCACCGTTTGGGGTTAAATTTAACTCCAAACGGCGCCGTTTAAGGTTTAACAGACCGGCTGGGTTTAAATTTAAAAACTGAGTTGCATGAAACGGCGCCGTTTCATGCAACCCGGTTTTAATCCTTGATCTCCACTGGCGCCGTTTAGGTCCAATCTTTTCTTTTAAATTCTTTTATCTTCTTGTTATTTAAATGCAAAAATATTTAAATTAATATAATTAAAGTTAAGTAAACTAATTGATGTAATAATGTGGATTATTTCATTAACTCAAAAAATAATTAATTAAACTTATATTAATATATTAATTACTATTTTATTACTAACTTAGAGATATAGACTTATAGTTATAGTATGTCAATGAATTAGTGAGCTATATTAAACTTATAGATGCAAATTTTTTTATATGATCATGAATCATGATTCATAGATGTAGATGTTAATAAACTATAATTAGTTAATGGTGAATTGGTGATAGGTTAGTTAATAACTTAATTGATATCATATATTAGTTCATTAAAATTTACATTAATTGCTTTATATTTAGTTATAAGTTACAACTTAGGTATTTTACAAAAAATTTATCTACTAACTTTAATTAGATCATAGATGTAGTTTAGTCTTGTTACTTGTATATGTTAATAATTAATAGTAACATAGTTAATGGTGAATTGGTGATAGGTTACTTAATTGATATTATATATTAGTTAATTAAAATTTATCATTGATTTATATTTACGAAGTTACAAGTTACAACTTAAGTATAACTTGTTTATCTAATAACTTTAATCAGATCATAGATAATAGTTATATTAGTAATTAGTTAATTCACCTACTAATTAGTTAATGGTGAATTTAATCAATTGATAATAAGTATTAATAACTAATTGACATTAGTTAATTACTAGAACATTAATTTAAATTTAAAGTTTTATATTGTTAAACTTAATGGTAATATTTTAGATGAAAATTGCATAATTAATTATACAATTATTATATAAAATAATATATATAATATATTTTAAAATCACATTTTTCTATTCGGTCGGTCCGGTCCGGTCCGGTCCAAAAAAGTCATGGACCGGGACCGGGACCGAAACCGAAAATCTTAACTTTCATGGACCGAGACCGACCGGCTCTAAGGCCGGTTCGGTCCGGTCTGGACCGAAACACTCGGTCCGGTCGGTTTTACCGGTCCGGACCGACCGGCTTTCACCCCTATTCTTGAGCAAATCCTTCGAAAAATAGACTAGCCGGATGAACGATGATAATAATTAAAAATAATATTTCTCTCGTAAATTAGTCTTTTTAGTTTGTATACGTTTAGACCATGATCTTAGATAATTTTTAAATAATAGTATAATAATAATAAAATAATAAATAATTTGAAAATAGTAAAAAAGTAGTATAAGATATTCTTATAATCTCACTAGTTACTGAAATGTCTTAGTTAATGTTTGAATAGTAATATTTTATGAGTCCTATTGATATATTTTTTAATGTAAATAAATTGATATATATATATGTTTAAATGTATTAAGTAAGTTGAGATGAATTTAACTGTTTTATAAAAAGTTAAAAAAATACTAGATCCTATTAATAATTGGTTTGAAATGGGTTGAGATCACTTTAACAACCAAATATGGCCTTAGGGCCATTTGAGAATACAGTTGTTTTCAAGTATCTTCAAATATTTTATTTCTAAATATCACTTAAACACAAAAAATTTCTTATTTTAAATTTTAAATTTTAAATTTTTTAATCTAATCATTACAAGTTTTCTAAACTTTCAAATAAAAAATAATACAAATTTTTCAAATTTTAAATTAAAAATTATATTACAACTTTTTAACTTTTTAATATTGTTATTCAACTTTTTCTCTTTTATTTTTCAAAACTTAATAAAATAACTAAACTCAAGCTATTTCATTACTATTTATAAACTACCTTATTCCTATTAACATATATTATGATGAGTTAACCTTAAAAACAATCGGATTTATTAAAGCCAAAGAGCAGCCCACTAATAATTAATTGAAACCTAGGCTTTTCACTATATTTACCTTATAGTTGCACTCTATCGGATTATAAAATCAGGCAAGCCCTTGCATCCCCTCTCCACTCACCTCTCGCACGCAAGATCTTGCAACCTCCTCTCCACCCCTCTCTCGGCATCGTCCTCGCACCCAATTTTGGTCCTCGTGAAGCAGCTTCGATTAGTTTTGCATTTTTTGTCAAAGACGCAAGAAACAATCATGCCGATTTTTTTTTTTTTTTGTTATATACACAAGTTAGCACATCGATGTTTAGATTATGACTTAGCTTCTTTTGTACTATTTCTTGGAGTCATTGTTTTACTATGCACTTGTGAACTTTCGGGACATTAGAGCTTATATGTGTATTGCAGGCAAAACATGTCAACAAAAGCAAGTCCTTGGATTGGAGCTATGCATATACCATTTCAGGAAAGCGTTGTGTGGCATTTCAAAACTCTATTTCAAACACCATGATTGAAATCCACCCCATTACACGAACTCCAGAACACGCTGCAAACAAGATAAGGAAGAAATAAGAATTCTCAAGATTTCAGAAAATAGTGAGGCTGCTTTCAAACGTTCCTATGTGGTGGAGTCTACTTCTCTTAGTGTGAAATTCTTGACGTGGCATGCAGTGATTGGAGGGCTGGTATAACACCATTGCTAGCCAGACCGTCCCAAAGAGGCTTTGTATTATGATATATTTTTAATCTCCAAACAAGTGCTTATTCTTTTATAAAAAATAGTACAAATTTACACAATCTAAATTTATCTAAATTATTTTCTATATATTTATTACCTCAAAAATTCTTATTTAGTAAAATACATATTTAACTTATTTGACCTTGGTAGTTGGTGGCTTTGGAGATTCGTTGATATTCTTGATGATCATACTAGTGGATCTGAAGATTTGGTAGCTTGGCTTGTTTCTTATATTGGTACCCTTACTCACACATATATACTGATGGCTATATCCTCCTAGGCTAAAGTTTTATAAGATGTGAAAGACTACATAAAAAATCATTGCTTGGTAATAAGTCATTTAGAAAATAATTAAGTATAACATGTTAATTTATAATTAGTTTATATTTGGACTAATCATTTATAATTTTTTTAAAGATAAGTTTGAATTTAATTTTGGCCAGCGAGAGAATCGACTAATAGTTGATGAGCTTATGTCTAATGTACCGGAGGTACAAAGTTAGATGCCACTCATACTATCAAAAGTTTAGTAGTGCAACAGAGGCGCACCAAAATTCATTCCAAGAGATGCCACCAAACGAATGGTAAAACTTTTGTGATATGTTTGAAGATTCCTCATATTAGGTAATTTCGCTTCTATCTTTATTTATGCATATATATGATAGATGCATTAAAGAAATATAGTAATAATGTTGTTTCTTCTTTTGTAGCAACGAAATACTGTCAACAAATTAAATAGAGCAAATTTAACGATACATAATCGTGCGGGTTCTCGATCTTTTCATTGATTATAAAAAAAAATAGTAACGTTATACTAGTTTCCCGTTGAATATTAACATATTAAGATTTGTGATTGAAATTATAATATAGATTTTCCTTTTATAGGAAGAAGAAAGTCATATTGACTATAATCTGACCGAATTGTATACTACATCACAGAAAAATCGTGATGGTATTTGGATTAGTTATGAAGTAGAAGTAAATTATGTAAGTTTAAGATTTTTTATTTTTATTGTTTAATAATATTTTTGTTATTTATAACCATCTTTAATGATTTTTTTTAAGGACAAGATCATGGTATCACTTATAGAAATTACTGCGTCTCCATCTGATGAATAATCTGTGAATGATGTTTAGATCTTTTCTCAAGTTTTTGAATCGCATTCTAGATATCTGAGGGGTTTAGGATATTGCATAAAGCCTTCCTCAACATCATCATCCTTTTCTCAAGTAAGATCGAATAAGAATTCTTGGAAATTAGAGGAAGCAAGATTGGAGATCGAACATTTGAGGTCTAAGTAAATAGAGTTGTAGACTCAATTAGCTCAGGTAGCGGATATAGAGACAATATTAGAAAAAAAATATGAAGAAAAAGTTGGAGATTCAATCTAAAAAAATGTTCAAACAATGACAATTAATGATGTCCCAAAACTCTATGCTACCACCATTCTAGAATTTATTTTCTTTACTTGTTTCTTTATTCTGATTTGATGCAACATTTGAACAAATGAGATGTTTTAATTATAATATTTTAATATTTGTTTTAGTTTTGAATTTACGGTTTATTGTAGCATGAGTACCATTCGAACTAGATAGAGTATCGTTCGAACGTAACAAGCCTAGTTCGAATGGTACTATTCAATTTATTGGTTGTTTCATATATTTTAGATTCCGTTCGAACAACCAATCAAATCCATTCCAATGGGTTGAGAACTGTCGATTATGTTTGAACAGATTAATTTTTTGTTCGAATAGACATCATGTACGAACATTTAAACAGATAATATCTTGTTTAAACTTATTTGTCATCGTTTGAATGTACCATACACTGTTTGAACAAAAGTATTGAACCACTTGTTCGAACAAATATTTTCAATTTGAACATATATAAATTGCGTTCGATCAGAATATATTTGTTCGAACAAAAATATATCGTTTCGAACATAAATAAACTATTTGAACAATCCCTCCATTAGAACAAGATAAAATAAATTTGAGTCGTTTGAAGCAATTTTCGATTGTATTGAATGGAAACCCGATAGTTCGAACATTAATTTGTCCATTCAAACAGTTTTTAGGAATGAAAAAATGTTTCATCCCAAAAAAATTCACTCGTTCAAACTGTTTTCACCTGGTTTCATCTATAAAAGTATTTTTGGGGGCAAAATTTGAATTTCGTCTTCAAAAACCTTTAACCTTTAAGGATGAAATAGAGATGAAATATTTTCATCTCTAATTCTCTTTAGGGACGAAAATACCATTGTCCCAAAAAATGGTTTCTCTTGTAGTGCATGTCTATCAAGAAGGAAATACATTGCCCGATAGCTTGGCAAATTACGGAACACTTGCTTTTCTTTTACCTTTCACTCTTTGCCTCACTCTTTATCTTGCACCTATAGCTTAGTTCTATTGAATCATCTCTATTCATTTTTTTTTTCATCATTATGTGTCAATTGAAGATTTTAGTATCATTCTTGAGGGGTGGATATTTAAGCTTCTTTTGGTAGTTAGATTCTGGGGTTGTCTGGTTGTAGTACTGAAACCACATTCACTTTTACGTTCAATAATCAATGTTTGCTTATATGTACATAGAAAATGTTATTACTTCACACAAGTGGTCCTTAGGAATGAGGTACCAATTGAGTATTTATACAGTAATATGTTTGCCGATATCTACATGAAGTAATAATGCATATGCCATGAACCAGCTTGTTTCATGTAACATATTTTTTTAGTTGTCTTAATTTTTATTTTTTATATTGTTGTGACTTTTTTTATATCATTTCATGTAATATGTTTGATATACTTAGATTTAATTCAGTTTACTATAGACATGTTGAAGGTACTATTATACTATGGTGTTTCTTTCTTTCGGGTCATGCATCATGTCATCCATGGGAGGAACAATTAACTGTAGAGGTCCAAGAGGAGAACAAAAGGGATACGTACGTAGCATGCGATTGAGGCTACTACAAGCGATTGGTTCCCATCTTCTATGGATGCAACAACCACTAAAGGAGGCAATTGTGATAATCTAGTTGTTGAATTTGATTATGGTAATACGATGTGATATTCGCTCCTTCTTTCTTCTTCTTTATGAGCTTCGATCTACGTGTCAAACTTTGGTCCATGTGTTGACCTTCGTTATACGTGCTGAGCTTCAGTCTATGTGTTGAGTCTCGATCTACATGCTGAGCTTCGGTCTATGTGTTGAGTCTTGTTCCACGTGCCGAGTTTTGATCTGCGTGCTGAGCCTTATCCAAAGCATTGTACCTCAATGGCATATTTCCAAAAGTTATTTTAGCAGATTTCAAAGTAAGATATATATTTTAATGCTTTCGAATATTTTAAATATTATGAAAATATCAATAGAAGATATTTTCGTTATTATTGAATAAGCTTGTTTTTAATGTAGCACAATTATAATATTTTAATAATATTTTAATGAGCTCTGCAAATATTATAATTGTGGAAATTACTTATATTAAATATTTTAGTTGTTTTAAAATATTAAGAGGTTTAACTCACGTTGAAAACTTTTATCTAATTTAAATGATTTTATCCTCTTTGAGTAATTAACGATACTTTATCATTTTAAATAATGATGCAGAAATATTATTTTATAAACTTTAGTTTATACAATAATATTTTATTTTAATTCCTCTCAGTGTTTTATTTAAGTGTTTTATTTTATATAAAACACTTACGCGTTTTCAAATCAGTATTTAAACTATCGTTAGATCGTTTTGAGGATCTCGAAGCGTAGGACTGTTATTAAATACTTAGGCCCCTCACTTTTTCTCCTTTCCTTTTCTCTCTTCTCTTTCTTCTCTCTCTCTTCCCATGCACGTCCAGCCCGTGCCTTTGTTCCTCTACCGTGCGTGAGCTTCAAGCCTCCCAGTCGCCGTGAGCAACCGTATGGCCACCACCTCGCCACCACAGCTCCACCACATCTTCCTCTACCTTTCCCTAACTTCCCATGAAGTTCTATGGCTTTCATCCACCTCAAGCAAGCTCCTAGCATTTCGAATTCACTGTTCACGGCATGATGCCGCCGTGCTCTACCACCTTTGACCACCACGAGGCCATCATGAGCCTTTCCAAGGCCACGCCTAGCTATTCTCAAGCCCAAACCGTCATTTTATGTGGTGGACAGCCATCGTACGTGGTGTTACCGCCACGTACCCTCCTCCGACGTTTGATCGTGATGGGAAGCGAGCGACGCATGGGTTATCCCGTTGATGGTATAACCCTTTATCTTTAGTTATTTATATTTATATTAGTTGGTTGGTTGGATTATAGTATGTATAGTTAGTATTGTGGAATTTGTTGCGTAGTTGTAAAGTGAAGTGCAGTTGTGAAGTGTTGGGCTTGATTGTGTAGTATTGTGGACTGTGCTGTGAAGTATGGGCGTGAGATGGATGTCGTAGTTGTGATACGGCGTGAAGTGTGAAGAGAGTATGCGTGGGGCATGCTCTGTGTAATGCAGCGACACACCGTGTGACGTGCGATGTAGTGATGTGTGGCGTAGAATGAAGGGAGTGCGTGTGGAGCATACTCTGTGTTGTATGGCGATGCACCATGTGATGTGCGTCGTGATAACAAGTGTTGTAGCGAAGGGAGTACGCATGACACATACTCCATGTTGCGTAGCGATGCACCGTGAGGCATGTATCGTAGTGATGTGTGTCATAGTGTGGATGAAAGAGGGTTCACGTGAGTATACTTTGTACTAGGTCGTGATACACCGGATGGCATGTCACGAAGGGTTGGATGGTGTAGCAGAGAAGTGTGGAGTGTATGGTGCAGTGTCGAGAAACTGTGTAACAATGTCCCGAAGCAATGGTGATGTGGCTATAGTCCAAGGTAATGGGTGTTACCTTGTGGTTGGCTTGTGGCTGAAAGTAAGTGTGAAGTGGTGAAAAAGGTATCAAAGAGTGCAGCGGAAGCACGATGGACATCGTGCTGTTATTAGGGAATATTTCTCGAGTTGCATAGTGTGACAGAGGTATATTTCTGGATGCAATCCTCTTGTTAAGTGGTGGGAACTATGTAACAGTGTCCCAAAATAGTAGTGATATGGCATGTAGTCCGGGGTGACGAGTGTCACCTTGTGGTTGACTATGGCTAAGAGTCTATGGAAGTGGTAGAAAAGTATCAAAGCGTGCAGCGGAAGCATGATGGGCATCGTGACGTGACTCATGATTGGTCTCGAGCTACGTGACATGACAGATGTGCATTTGTAGATGCAGTCCTCTCCTATCAAGTGTTGGGACAAACTTGTATAGGGCCGGGAAGTAGGAAGAGTCCTATCAACTAGGTCTAAGCAAGTTGGTATTGGAGTATGGAGCTTATTTATACAAGCGGGCGTTCATTGGAACTATAAGTTACTCTTAGGTGATAAAAGGGGATGAGATACAGGTGTCTTTGGCTAGACACGTGTACCAGACAGGTTTATCATATATAATGGGTAATCTATCCTCAGCAGAGTTACATAGTGTTTTAGCCCTAGAGTTGGCTTGAATTCATGTAGCCTGACTGGTTGGGAATGAGGATTTAGTATGGACTAGGATACGTGAAGGTAGTAATGGGTAAGTTGTCTAAGGTTGGGATGCATGACTCTGTCGGTCGGAATCATGCGTCGGATTGTGGAAATAGAAGAACGAGGTAGAGGTCTTAGTGTCTTAACCCTAAGGTGAATCACGATGGTTCACTTTAAGGAATAAGGCCCTAAAGATTTTAGCATAGTAAATGGTACGTAAGAGCCCAAGGATGGACGGGGAGTGTTCCGAATGACGCATAGTTATATTTTTAGAATTGTTCCTTATGCATTAGATAGATGATGACGTAAGGTTATGTGTATGCATGTAGGTTACCATCTGACACGCACACAAATGAACTACATGGAATGAGTATGGCATGAAGTCCAGGCAAGTATTACGTTCATACTCTTCTAGAGTTTTTTTTTTTTTTTTTTTTTTTTTTTTTTTTTTTTAATAAAATGAAGAAAAAGAGGACGAAAGCTTTTCTTTAAAAGGAAAACGAACCTTTTCTCCACGAAGACACATTTTACGAAAGAAAAGAATGAAACGTAAGTTTTCAAGTATAAGTATGTAGCAGCATCCCTTGGCAGCCCCTTTTTACACACCCAAAGTATGTACGTTTATGCATGTGAATGGATGCTATAAGTAGTACGTATTGTATGTATGTTTATGAAAAGGAAATGAAATGAAGCTTTAAAAGACGTAAGAACTGTTAAGGAATGTAAGGACTGAACTGAAAAGAAAAGAAAGAAAATAAAATTTTTAAATAACTCTCTCTCCTAAAAAATGAATCTTTCTAAACAACTTTTCCTAAAATAAAAGAAAGAAAACTAGTTTCTCTCTCTTAAAAGAAGATAAAACTTCTTTTAAAAGGACTTTTACAAAAATAAAGGAGAGAAAACCTTTTTTCGTAATTAAAACTTGTATGAACCGAAAGAAATGAAGACCGTAAGAACTGTAAGAAACATAAGAACTGTAAGGACTGAAATGAAAGAATGGACTGTAAAGGAAAGGAACGAATTGAATGTATGATGTATGAAAATATGTAAGGGCCACATGGACTGGAATGAAAATGTTACCAAAGGAATGGATTGAACGGGGCAGATTGCAATGCCTGGTAAGTAGTACTGGTAGTACACTCAGTGCTGCACCCTGACGGAATGGATTTCCAACTCGCAGCCACGGGCGGAATCAGGTCTAAAAGACCGCTAACCCCAGCACATGGGGCGTAACAGTGTGCAATAGCCAATGAAAGTGAAAAGAAAGAATGGGTGCATGTTAAGAAAATATGCATGAATGTACGTATGGATTGTATGCATGAATGTAAGTAAGAAAAGATGAACGCATGAATGTATGCATTTATGCATAAATGTATGTAAAAAGATAAATGCATAAAAAGACTCTTTAAGAAATGAAGGCAGTGATGTGTGGGGAACTGTTTTAAAGAAGAAAGCATGTTTTAAAGAAAACCCCACCTTGCAACGTTTTCAAACGAAAAGAAACACATATGCATGCTATGTAAGATATGTATGTACGGAATGATAACTGCATGACTGAAAATCTATGTTATTATATTTTAACTGTATGAAGTAATGCTTATGAGTCATCGACTCATTTTAGTATTTATGTGTGCCCTCCTAGGCACAAGATGAGCATGACAGGTCAGGACAGATACAGCCCAAGGGGAAGAGCACGAAGGCCTAGGCAAGATGTTTTATATTGAAAACTTCAATTATGAAAGTTTAATATTTTCCATTGTAATCTTTTAATTAAGAAAATGAATTTTATTTATGACATGGAGTCTTTTATATCCTAACATGAATGGAAAAGAAATTTTAAAGGAATCGTAATTCCCATCGATTTTTATCAAAATTGAATTGAAAAGGTCCCACCACAAGGATGGGTGTTACATACGATAAGTTAGAGAGCTTCGATGATAATCATGATTGGAGAAAACAGTATCTAGAATTTAATGAGAATCAAGATCTAAAACTCCCAATCATTCTTGTCATTGGGATGAAGCTATTAAGAGATTGCTCAACATTCAAAGATGCCTTGTGGACTGCAAACATATGCACTGCAACATTGATTTGATTATACCTATGTTCACAGTGAGGCGATATGTGGACATGTTTAGGAATTGTCCACTCCGACTCTGAATGCACTTTTACGCAAATATAGATAGATTATGAATATGATGCTTGAGAACGCTTTGTTTTTTTGTGCTCGAGTGTTCAGGTTGAAAAACAGTATTTGGTATACATGCAGAGCAATTTAAGCATGTGCTAAAGATGCATTTTTTGGCTTGGATCTTATGCCTAAAAAAGCACATTAATGAAGAAGCTGTGTTCACTCATTTTGCACTTCTCAACTTAGTGGCCTCAATAAACTTTAGCTAAAATTTGGCTAGAAAATTCACTTTTACAAATTTTAGCTAGTCACTTTTTACTACACCAAATGATAGACTCAACAAATCTTTCACTATTTTATTAAAATATTGAATTTTAACTTTCAAATTAAAAAGGGGCTCTGATAGGGAAAATACCAATAAACAAATTGCAAACAAAATCGCACTGAATCAAAAAAAAAAAAAAATCGCAACCCACAGAAAAAATAAATCCCAGCCCACTAAAAATAAAAAAATTCGCACTGATATCTTACCAACAACCAAACAAAGAAGTGGTAAAAGAACATAAAATCGCATCATCCAAGCATAAAAAGAATCAAACAGAGAAAAACCAAATCGAATCCTAGCGTTGGCATTCAAGAAGATCATTTTTTTAAAAATAATATTTAGCAAGTCCCTTCAGCTCAATAAATTTGGCTAGCCATATGATATGAAGTTAAAACTACTGTTCATTTATTGAGCCCACTACTGCACTTTATTTGACATTTTAGTTATTCTTTGGCTGAAATTTAACTTTAGCTAGCCCACTACTAGTGCTCTTAATTATTAGCTGACTCAATTTACATATGTTGTTGGAGCATCCAGTTGGTTTGTTAAGTGTGGGAAACTTCAAGGACGTGCATTTCATTTGTGTATAGGCTTGTTGGAATGAATTATACTCTCTTTAAAGATTTTGTCCTGTGGTTGCACATGTTAATGCATCTATCTTAAAAGCGAAGGATCAACAAAAACTCAAAAAAAATACCAATCCTAATTGCAAATCTTTTGAATACTTGTTTTCTGATTTGGCAGTTTCCAGGTATTGACAATCTTACACTTGAACTAAGAAAGACACCATCATCCCAACTAATGGGGGACGCCATCATGATTCCATATATTTGTATGCATGTATGTATGAAAAAATGAAGAATAATCTAAGCACTGAAAATGTTATTTTGTACAATAACCCTAACCCAGTACATTGCAAATCACTTATAATTAGCACATAACAAGATGATCTAGGACATAGCAAACAATGCAATTAGTCATTTTGTACCACAAGTTTCTTCACAAAAACATGCATATTGGTCACAAGAATAATGAACAAATTATTCAAAAATAGTGGAGTTGATTTGTGCTTACCTTAAAGGAATGCATTCTCGCTCCCGTGATGGTGAACCTGGTCACTACAAGTGTTGGGTGTCCCAACTTAGTGCAAAGGTGTGTGCAAGAAGTGGATCTCGTGCGTTTTTTGCCTTTGGTCATGGTTGCTTTATAATGGAGGTTGTGAGATAAGAGAGCCAGATCACAAGGGTACAAGTTTGCTAGGTGAAGATTTCGAATCTGAATCTCCGCCAGACAGCAAGGTGATTGTGCAGTCTTGTACTATTAGAATCAGAGCACACCCACGTACAGAGCATGGAGCGCATGACCTTGAGGAGGCTCACGGGTTCCACAGTGGCTTGTCGATTCGCGTTTGGGTGTAGGAATTGCAAACTAGGCTAGAGAGAGAGAGAGAGAGAGAGAGAGAGAGAGAGAGAGAGAGAGAGAGGTCAGGGTACAAAGGAAGGAAGTAGAGAGGTCTATCAATTCGTTGTGCGGGGATTCTTTGGAGAAGAAGGTAGAGATAAGTTTTTGGGGAAGATGGGCTGTGAGGGTGTGGGTAGTCGACAAAGAGGGAGAGAGAAGAAAGGTTGATAGGATAAGTTACTCATTTTAGAAATGTCATTTTGAGCTACAGTGACGATGGTTTTTGACTTGGAGTGTTCCCATTAAGATGTCCCTAATGTGTTTGGGAGCTCAACCACTTTCAATCATACGAACTCTTCTCATGTGTTCTGAGGTATATATACTGACTAACCAAACCCAGCCTAGTCTTCTTCTTTTCTTATTTTCCTTTTCGCCGCCTCTTTCTTCTTAATTTCTTGACTACTATTATGCTTGTTCAGTACTATTTAATCCAAATATTCCAATCCTCTCTGTAATTGAAATGTTAATATAATATTTTTATATTATATATAATTATATTATATAATATATATAATAATATTTTATTATATATATATATATATATTATATATAAGATAATATTATTATAATTTTATGTTAATATAAAAAATATATATAATAATGTTATTATAATCTTAAACATGAATATTTATTTAATCATACTCTTCAAATATAATAAATATATTAATAACATTTTATGTCTTAATATAATGTATATTAATTACAATTTATACTTTATGGTCTTATACTAACACTCAATTACTATTAGTAATATACTTTAAGTCTATATATAAAATTACTATAGTATTAGTTATCACTTTTGATACTATTAACTATAGTGATATAATAATACTAATACTATTAATGATATAAACATACTATCAACACAAACTTCTTCAGAGAGTCCTTCTCTCTCTCTCTCTCTCTCTCTCTCTCTCTCTCTCTCTTTAGAGTCTGAGGCAGAGTAAGGTTTTAGTTCCCTTGCCGGTATAGGGTGGTTTTGTCTCTTGTGTTGAGAGCCTGGCCTTTTTCCAGTTTCTGGCCCTCATTGTTTCCAATCCATGATAGAGGAAGAAGACCTTGCGAAGAGATGGAAAAGACTGAACTTGTCTATGACAGAAAGTGAAGTACTAAAAGTCCCTTTCTGCTAGGTCTAAGGAGGATGTCTTATGTAGAAAACATTGCATTGTTGGGGGAGTCTTGACTGAGAAAGGTATAAATAGTGAAGCATTCAGAGCAACAATTTCAAAAGCATGGAGACTGGAGGGATTGGTAAAGTTCAAAGAATTGGGGGAACACAAATTCTTAATCGAATTTCACTTTCTTGGTGATAAAGAAAAAGTTTTAGGGGGACGCCCTTGGTTCTTTGATAGAAATCTTGTGTCCTTTTTAGAAATTGATGAGGATGATTCCTTAAACGCAATTCATTTTCAATTTGAACCATTTTGGGTCCAACTACATAGTTTGCCATGGGGGTAATGACAGACGAAGTGGGTAGGCACTTGGGTTCCTCGGTTGGCCATGTCATTAGAGTGGATGCTGACTCTAATGGTGTTGCATGGGGGAAATGTATGCAGATAAGAGTTGTAGTGGATTTACCTAAACCTCTTTTACGTGGAAAATGGGTAGAACTGAATAACCGTAAACACTAGATCTTTATAAAGTATGAAAGGTTATAGGCGTTCTGTTTTCATTGTGGTATTATTGCTCATAAAGGTAAAAGTTGCATCCAACAATGGGGTCCTACACATGCAATGATCCCAAGCCTTTGCAATTTGGCCCATGGCTCCAGGCGCAACCAATGAACTCTAAGATTTTTGATGCTCGACAATACGGTGGTACATCTGGTGGTCTGAACCAACAGCAGAGACAGCAATCTGAATCTTCTAGTGGTAATGATAAGGAAACCACTTACGGTAAGAAAGCGGGTGAGGAAGAAGTCATGGCCACTTTTGAGGACTTTCCCAACTCAAACCTTTTTTATAAGGAAAATAGCACTAAAAATGGGAATCAATCTAAGGAGGGGTTTGATAATTCTAATTTTGGAAACTCATTAAAGACAGAGTCCCTGATTGCACCTATGGTAGAGGTATTTACTGTCAACTGTCAACCCTCAAATCTATTAAATTCCAATGATAATAAAGAATATACTGTAAATGAGATGTCGCCTACTATTGATGTTGAATCACCACCATTTATGGAAAGAGAGCCGCAACAAGATATGTCTAATACAGATATGGCTATGCCTAGTAATATTGGTGTTGTGACCAGGCAAAAAGGGGCCACCTGCAAAAGGAAGGCCAGGGAGGTATTTCACTCTATCCCTATGGACACGGCCTAAAAAAGCAGGGGGAGTAAGAAAAGAGTTTTGAATAATCAGTTGGAATTGCCAATAAAAATGAAGAAATCAAAAGGTAATCAAGACTTAAATGTAAACAGTTACAAAACTAAATTGGTGGACTACCAACAACAATGATAGGCCTTAGTTGGAACTATAGGGGGCTTGGGAACCCTTGTACAGTTTGAGAATTAAACCTTTTAGTGAGGAAAAAGTGGCCCGAATTTATATTCCTAATGGAAACAAAGTGTGGAAGAAAAAGGATGGAGGAGGTGAGGAACAAACTGGGATTTGATTGCAGTTTTGTGGTAGAAAGTAGAGGTCTTACTGGAGGTTTAGCTTTTATATGGAAGGGCAATATGGATTTTAGATTAGAGAATTATTCTCAAAACCATATTTCGATAATTTTCACTCAACAAGAGAATATGCAGTAGATATTGCTCACTGGCTTTTATGGATTTCCTGAAATAGTAAAACAAGGGGATAGTTGGAATTTGATGAAGATGATCAGACCTAAGGAGAACAAACCATGGCTATGCTTTGGAGATTTCAATGAAATCATGCACCGCCATGAAAAAGTAGGAGCAGCTAGGAGACCTATTTTCAAATGGAAGCTTTCAAAACTGCTGTGGACTGGTGTAGCCTGAGTGACCTAGGTTATGAAGGCTCAAAATTTACCTGGTGCAATAATAGAGAGGGAGTCCAGTTCACCAAAGAAAGATTGGATCGAGTCCTTGGAAACTTGCTGTGGACTAGTCTATTTTGTGAGTGCAGCATTTGTGCTCTAGCAGCCCAAGCTTCTGACCATTGCCCCCTATTGATTAATGTAAGAAGAAGAGGTAGGAGGGGGCCATTCATAGAGACTAAAAGTGAGAAGATTTTCAGATTTGAGGCAAGCTGGAACCTTCATGAAGCCTGCAACAACATCATTAACTCTAGTTGGTCTTGTCAGGATACTCAATAGGGTTTTAAGGTTACTTCAATCATGAGGAAGCTTAACAGATGCAAGGATTCTTTAAAAAATTGGAGCTCAACTCTTTGGAAAAAATGTAGGGACATTCAAACCCAATTGAACCAACTTTCTAAGATGCAAAACTCAAACATTGGTTCAAATTCAATAGTTATTAAGGCCCTAAAGAAGGATATTGACAAAGCTCTTGAGGAAGAGAATTTGAAATGGCAGCAGAGGGCAAAATAGGCGTGGCTTAAAGATGGTGATAGAAATTCTAAGTACTTTCATAGGTGTGCTAATCAGAGGAGGAAAAACAATGGAATTCAAAAGCTTGTAAAGGCTGATGGCAATGCAACTACTGTTTTGGGAGAAATTTCTGCCTTACTTTCCCAGTATTTCCAAGAGCTCTTTTCCTCCTCAAATCCAAGTGGTATGGATGCTTGCTTGGGTCATGTCCATCATCGAGTGGATAGAGAGATGAACTCCAATCATTCCAAACAATTTACAACTGAAGAGGTAAAAGCTGCACTATTTCAAATGAATCCTATGGGTTCTCCTAGTTCAGATGGTTTCCCTACTTTGTTTTACCAATCTCATTAGGAAGTTGTAGGAGATGATGTCACTAACGCAGTTATGGAAGTCTTAAATGGAGGTGGTGAGATTGCTCCTATTAATAAAACCTTCATTTTTTTAATACCAAAAGTCAAAAATCCTCAAACAGTTCTGCACTTTAGGCCTATTTCTCTTTGCAATGTCATTTATAAAGTGGTTTCAAAAGTTCTTTCTAATAGACTGAAGGAGGTCCTTCCTCTTATTATTGCCCCCACACAAAGTGCTTTTATTCCCTGGAGGGTGATCCTTGATAATGTCATTGTAGCCTTTGAAACACTTCACTCTATGTCCACTAAAGGCAAAGGGCAGCAAAGCTACATGGCTATCAAGTTGGACATGAGCAAGGCCTATGATAGGGTGGAATGAGAGTTTTTGAGGAAGGTCATGGCAAAAATGGGGTTCAACAACAGGTGGATAAATCTGGTTATGCAATGTGTCTCTACTATCTCCTACTCTATCGTCCTTGTTAATGGAAATACTCAAGGCAACTTTAGTCCATCAAGAGGGATTAGACAGGGGGACCCCCTCTCTCCCTACTTATTCATATTGGTAGCTGAGGAATTAAGCAGCTTATTGAACCATGCTGAAGTTACCAAATTGACTCATGGGTTTCCAATTTGCAGGGGGAAGCTTAGCATCAACCATTTATTTTTTGCAGATGATAGTTTGCTTTTCTGTCTAGCAAATGCAAGGGAGTGGTCCTCTATCCATGTTTTGTTAAACCTCTATGGAGAAGCCTCAGACCAGAAGCTTAATAAGACAAAAACTTTTATTTTCTTCAGTCCAAATACAAGATCAGCAACTAAAGAATACATCTTGAGTCTTGCAGGTACTAGATCCTCATCTTGTTATGAAAAGTACCTTGGATTACCAACACTTATAGGTAGATCCAAAAATGCTGCCTTCAAGAGTATCATCGACAGAATTAGAGCAAAACTAGGCAACTGGAAGAATAAGTTTCTTTCTCAAGCAGGGAAGGAAATACTCCTTAAGGCTGTGATACAAGCCCTCCCTACTTATTGCATGAGGGTCTTTAAACTTCCTAAGTCCTTATTGAGTGATATTAATAAAGTTATGCATCACTTTTGGTGGGGCCAGCTACACAATGAAAAATAGGTGCACTTGTTGTCTTGGGGACAGATGGGAAGATCGAAAGCTGTAGGAGGGTTGGGTTTTAGAGACCTTGAGATTTTTAACTTGGCTTTGTTGGCAAAGCAAGGGTGGAGGCTTATTCAATATCCTAACTCTCTAGCTGCTCAAGTCCTTAAAATGAAATATTATCCAGAACTTGATTTCTTCCAAGCCAAGGTGGGAGCTAGACCATCTTTCATCTGGAGGAGTTTTTGCTGCAAAAAGACTACTTGAAAAAGGCTCATTATGGCATATTGGAAATGGTCAAAAACCTAGAATATGAAAGGACAAGTGGCTACCCCAACCTACTAGTTACATGGTTCAATCTCCAGTACACACTCTACAGGAAGATGATGAAGTTGTAAAACTGATAAACAATGAGACTAAGCAATGGATAGAGGCTTGATTACAGATGTTCTTGGCTCTGATATAGCTGCAGTGATTCAAAGAATTCCCATAAGCTCTTCAGGTGCTGAAGATAGACTAATATGGTTGGGCACCAAAGATAGTTCATTCACTGTTAAGAGTGCCTATCATATGCAGAAAGAGTCTCTTAAACTGCTCAGGAGACAATCATCTAGAGGGACACAAAGCCAGAGAAATTGGACTGAATGTTGGAAGTTGTAGGTTCCTAATGCTACTAAGACCTTCCTTTGGCGAGCATGTCTTGAATCACTTCCCATCATGCTCAACTTGTTCAAGAAAAAGATAGTGGATTCTCCTATCTGTCCTATTTGTTGTAGGGAAGAGGAATCTACCACTCATGCTCTATGGAGTTACAGTTCTGCTATGGATGTTTGGAGTCAAGGTCATAAAGTTTTCCAAAAAAGCTCTCTGAGGGAAGTTAGTTTTAAAGAGCTATATGAGCACCTCATTATCCAGTGTGATCAGAAATTATTGGACCTGTTTTCAGTTATTGCTAGGAGCATATGGTTAAGAAGAAACAAGTTACTCTTTGAGGGGTCTTTCTTGCACTCAAATCTGGTTTTGAAACAGGCATCTCAATCCCTGGAAGATTACATGGCCACTCAAGTTAAAAAAGTGGTTAAAACTTAGATGGCCTCTATTCATCCTCCTGTGTGGGTTCCTCCTCCAACAGAATTTATTAAAATCAACTGGGATGTTGCTGTGGATGTGCCTCAAGCTAGACTTGGCATTGGTCTGATGGCCCAAGACCATGAAGGTGCTGTTTTGGTCACCAAGAAGCTCTCTATCTCCAGCATTACTGAACCTATTTTGGCTGAAGCCTTAGGAGCTTTTCATGCGGCTACCTTGGCAAAGGAATTGGAGTTGAATTCTATTATCTTAGAAGGTGATGCAGTCCAGATTGTGAATGGAATCAACCTCCATGTTGAAAGATGGGATAGAGTGGGTATGATTTTGTTAGACACTAAGTTATTACTCTCTAGTTTGAATCAATGGAAAGTAGTTGTTGTTAGGAGAAGTGGCAATCATTTTGCTCATGATCTAGCTAAGGAATCCTTAGAACTAGTTGAGAATTTAGTTGAATTGGTCTATTGACCACATTGTAATCGTGTTCCATCATTCCCGTGAATTATATGGAAGTATGATGTTTCATTTCACAAAAAAAAAAAGAACACAAACTTTTCAATACCGAATAATATTGCCAATCAAATTGTGGCCACCTAGCTAGACTACAAGGCTAACGTCGCTTGTAGATCAAATGATCAAGAAATTGCTTAAAATCTTCGACAGCACATATACATAACTAGACCACTAGACCTTAAACAAACTCTTAACTTCTAGTTTTAAATAATAGAATGTAATTAGATTAATATAGAAATAGACCTTGAAATTACACGGATATATACAACTTGACCACTAAACATTAAAATAACTTTAGATTCAAGTTATAATGTATGAAATGTAATCCACTCAAATTTATTAGAACCATTTATTTGTACAAAACTAAATTAAACTAGCCTTTTATTAGGAAATAAACCCTTGAAATAAAGCCTGCTAAGCTCTACTTTTAGCAAATAAAGAAGATTTTTAAATTTTTCCTAAGTACAAATTTATTAAAATGTAAACTAACTTTTGAATTTGAAGCCTCTAGGCCTAGCAAAGTGGCATTGTAGGTTGGCATGAGGCTGCCAATTTTTTTCACTAGTAGCATTAAGATCATAGTTGTTGTATGCAAAACGATTGGTTGTATCATGAATAGTTATATACTCCAAGCTTCTTATTGTAAAATATTAATATTTTCTTCTAGTTCTTAATTTTAAAGAAATTAATAATAAAAAAATAACTTAAGGCTTTTTGTTCGTTTTATTTTTCTCGCTAGTTGGGTGTACGCTTTGGTATGGTACTTATTGTCTAGGTGGAACATGTGGAGGAAATCTCTCAAAGATGTAAGGTTAAAAATCAAATATTCTTTGGCAGCGTTTAAAAGCAGTCAAAAATTTATCAATTATATGTAAGTAGATTAGTAAATTTTGGGGGTTTATATTAGTAAATTATAATATGTAGACTAGACGGCGTTTAAAAAGTGCCAAAAATTTATCAATTCTCAAATTTTAAACTTTAATCCAATTTTATATATCTTTATTCTTTATCTATTTAGGTTTCATTGCTATGATTTAAATTCTTTTTCAAATTTAAAGAAAAAGAGAATTATGAAAACTCCAACCATGCATTTCTCAAACTCCATCTAAAACTCACTCAATAGAACTCTTCCAATTGGATTACAAATCTAGAAACCTTACCATTAAAAATTTTCAGACAAATTATCCTTCTATATATATATAGAAATGCTTTGAGACCTGAATTCATGTTCAGATTTTTTTTTTTTTTTTTTTTTTTTAACTTAGCGATTAAGGAAGTGTTTTTAATAATGTTGTGAATTTTTTTTATTTTTAAAAAAATATTTAAAAATATAAAAAAATGAATGGAAAAAAAATATTTTTTTTTGCCTTATTTGGTGGGTTCTGGGGTAGTACTTATATATATATATATATTTATATTTATATCCCCACATAATCCCATGTATATCATGCCGTTTTATCTTCCCCATTAACATAGCTAGGGTTGCCGAATGTTTTCACCCCAAACATATCGTGCATTATGTTCCCACCATCACATTCCTCTGTCATGGCCTCCACACATGCAGTGATCACTGACCACCACCATGTGACTACCATGACGTTCCTCCACCGATCAATCCAACATCCTCTATTTTGGACCCTCAAAATAGAGCACTCCATAGCAGCGCAAATCGAGAGCCACGACCCACGCCATTGTCGGGAGCTGCAGCAAAGTGCACTGGAGAACAACTTTCCACCATCATACACCCCCATATGTAAGACTCTCTAACTCGGTTTCTGCCTCTCTAGTTTCATGTTATACTGATCTCTATCTACTACTGTTCACAATTAAGAAAATCATGTTCGATTTAGTCACCTTCAATTTGGTACTGATCTCTATAAATCATGATATTGATCAAGCAAGTGCAATCCTACCATTAAATTGATATTCACCTTCAATTTGAACATGATGTTATTCGGTTTAGTCAACGACAAGAAAGTTCTTGTCAAAGTAGCATACATGCGTCATGCTTTTGATGCCGGCATTTGTGAACTGGAGACAAATGGGTAGGTGGCTTTTTGTATTCACAGTTCACTCATTCGAAACGTTTATTAAGCAAAAAATAAAAAATATACAGAATAAAAGGATCATAGATACATGCTTCAAATACATAATGATTCATCCAATAGTTGACCAAGGCGGTTCCCTCTCTCTCTCTCTCTCAGAAAGGTGGGGTGTTTGCTCTCTAATGTTCTTCTAAAATGTAGAGTTTTTCCTTTTAGATGCCTGTCTGAAGAGTATTTTGCTACTATTCTTCTCTCATTTTCCATGGAGGAGGAATTGTCAAGTTTGTATGGAGGGCTTAGCCTCACAGAAGAAGAAAAACAAGAAGTCAACCTCTCCGAGGTGGAACTCCTGACCTTAGAAGAAAGATGCAAAAATGCATAGTGCTACTTGTCACTGCTAATAGAGAGGTTAACAGGGGTGCGTTTCGGGCCACTATGACTAAGGCTTGGAAGGCTGAGGGCCTTGTAGCTTTTAAAGATATTGGTACCAACAAGTTTTTAGTCGAGTTCCAGTCCGAAATAGAGAAGAATAAAGTCCTGATGGGGCGTCCTTGGTCTTTTGATAAAGCTTTGGTATGCCTCTAAGAATGTGTTAGTTGCACTGCCCCAAAAGATACCAAGTTTACAAAGGAGCCTTTCTTGATACAGTTGCATGATTTACCTTTTGCTTAGATGAATAGAACTATGGGGGAAATATTGGGTGCAACCATTCGCTCGATTTTATTAGTTGATGTTGATTCTAATGGCATGTCGTGGGGTGCCTACCTGAGAGTAAGGGTCCTTGTCAATGTTACTAAGCCACTGGCTAGAGGACATGTGCTGAACATGGGGGACAAAAGGGTATGGATTCCTTTTAAATACGAATGCATGTCTATGCTCTGCTTCCACTATGGCATTCTCCTACATGAGAAACTAAGTTGCCCAAACTCAGATCAAGGTGACGGTCCAAGAGGTGGCCAGCATGGTCAGTATGGGTCATGGCTAAGGGTAGGGTTTCAACCAATGCCTACCCAAACTTTCATTCGATGGCGGGAAGGACCCAAGGACACAGAAAGAGTTGGCATAGGGTGCTCTGGTGAAGCAAGAAGGTACGATGATGGGGGGTTGGGAAGTGATGCTTTAGGGTCAGTTGCCTCGGCCTTAGAATGAGTTGGCATAGCTCTGACAATAGTCAACTGATGGGCACTAAAAATGGCAAGGGCACCAATCTCGACTCTCGAACTCACCCTATCTTACCAATTCAGGTACGTGCAGATAGCCTCAAGACACCCCGCCTCTGCAGGTGCCATGCAGGCCGAAGACAAGGTAGGTACAAACCAAAATCTTCCCCCCAAATTTCCCCATGCAGCTCTCTTTGCCAGTCATATGTTCCCAAAGTCAAACCAGGTTTGTACCTCTTCTCAAACCTCCTCTGAAAAGGAAAATGAGCTAGCTGTTCAAAAAGGTCGATTCTAATTGGAAGAGAAGGGCTAGGGGAGTTGGTAATGGGGCCTGAGATGTCTTTCTTGAGACTACAATGCCAGTGGCCCAAACACCAGTAGCAAGAAGAGGAGTGGGATGTTTGCACCCAGGCCCATCTTAAACTGAAAGAGGGCCAAACAAGCTTTGTTGGTAGCTGCTGCGCAACAGCCCTGCTGCTCTCCATATAACACTTAGCTTAGAATAGCTGAGGGCTTAGGAACCCTCGACCAATTTGTGAACTCCACCTCATGGTGAGAGATAAGGCCCGAGAGGTAATATTCTTAAGTGAAACTAAATGTAAAAGAGGAAAAATTGAAGTGATTTGTAATAAACTGGGTTTTGATAACAGTTTTGTAGTGGACCATATTGGGCGTAGTAGGGGACTAGTCTCTTTTGGAGGAAGGATATAGAAGCTAAGTTAGTATCCTAATCACAGAATCACATTTTAGTTTCTGTCTCCACAACTGACATGGATAGTAAATGGCTCCTCACTAGCTTCTATGGGCAGCCTCTGGCATCCAAGGGGAAGGGGAGTTGGGACCTATTAAGTTTACTGAACCTTGGACCTCATGTACCTTGGATATGTATGGGAGACTTCAACCAGATTATTTCCCAAGATGAGAAGTGGGGTGGCCCTATTAGGCCTCACAAACAGATATAGGACTTTAGTCAAGTCCTGGTGGAATGTGACTTGGGGGACCTTGGCTATTTGGGTTCTAAATTCACTTGGTGCAATAAGAGGGAGGGTGGTGACTTCACCAAAGAAAGACTGGACAGGGCCTTAGCTCATGGGGCTTGGCATCAGGTGTTTGAAACCAACCAGGTATATGTGCTTCTAGTTTAGTCCTTAGACCACAATCCTCTTCTCATCCTCATCAACTATTTGCAGCATGGATCTAAGCCCCTGTGTAGATAGAAAATATTCAAGTATGAAGCTGCCTGGGATAGTGACTCGTGGTCGAATGTGCTTCCAAGTGTAGAAGTGTCAAGTTGTATCAAGGATAAGTCCAGGATCGTATTCCACAGGGACAATGGGTTATCAAAGCATATAAGAGATTTGTGAGTAACAAATGAATCGAGTATGAGAGATGAAAATAAAATTCAAATGCAATGCAAAAAGATAATCGAAGTTGAAATTAGAGCTTTTAAAACAAACAAATTAACGAACACTTGGGTTGGGTATGAGACTTTCTTTATTTCGGATTCTAGATAATTTTCTCGATTAACAATCCAATCAAGGCATTGCTAATCGGAAGATACAAATTTAAACTCAAGTTTTTGCAATACTTTCCTAAGGGATTCTCTACTTTACTAGTCAAACACACATTAACAAACAACTGAGAGAGGCCTTGATAATTTTCAAGCTTTTGTTGTGCCTTACGTCAACAACAAAACAAGAGCAAGAGCCGCAATCTATTTTCAATTTAAATCCGACTAGTAACATAGTAAAATCAACAATTAACAACAAATTATTGCATCGATCTAGAATCCAAAACAAATCAAGCTTCATTCCACAACCCAAGCTTTAGAAATTAGTTACGCATGATATTTTTAGCAACAAAAATTAATCTAACAAAGCTAAAAAAATCTGTGAGAAGAAATATAAAAATAACCAAGAAAGAGCACAACGCCAATGTCCAAAATAAAACATGAAATGTAAAAATAAATCCAATAATGAAAACTAGCCGCCTCTCCTAGCTGCCAAGGTCTAAACTAACAGGAAAGAAAAAAAATAAAATGTTGCCGAATTCCTCAACGAGGTCTGGAACTAAAAGAAAGAAAAACAGAATACAATAAAAGGAATGAATAAAAACTAAATCAATCCGCCTACTACTAAACGAAAAGAAGGAAAGAAAAAAGCTAAGAATTCTCCTACTTCCTAGTGTCTAAACGAAAAAGAAAGACTGAATAAAAACTCAAAGACTACTCTCTGCGCCGAGCTCCTAAACGAGAAGTAATAAATGCATAAAACAAAAAAAACTGCCGAAAGGTCAATCTGTATTAGGAAAGAAAAGTCAAAGAAAATAAAATGAAAACTCTGCTACTTAAACGGAAGAGAAAGAAAATAAACTCAAGATTGCCCTACTGCTATATACGAAAAACTCAAACGGGAAAACAAGAAAAACTTCAAAAACTCAGTTGCTCAACTGTAGCCGAATGAAAAACCAAAAAAACAATAACTCCCTCTAGCTTCTAAACGAAAAGAAATAAGTACAAACTTCTTTCTTTCTCTGCTCCTGCCACTAAATAAATAACTCATCTCCTCCTGCTCTCAGTGCTGCTGCTTCCAAAAGCTGTTTCTTGTCCACATGAAAAAGAAATAAAAAAAACTGCTGCTGTACGTTCAACTTCCATGTGCAGAAACAAGAAAAGTGAAGTGAACAGCCTTGCTGTCATGCATGTGTGAACTGGTCTGCTGTATGGTGTGAGTGGCTGGCTGTGAGTTGCTGTAACGTGCTGCCCGAGTGATCTGCATGTGCTGGTTTGTTGCATGTTTGCTTACTGATGTGTACATGTGTGAGTGCTGTCCGAATGATCTTCTTTCTTTTGCTGTAGTAGCTGCTGCACATGTGATTTTTCTGCAAGTGCTGTGTTTGTATGAGTGCTGTCCGCTGCATGTCTGCATGTGCTGGTTTGTTGCATTTTTGCATTTTCTGCATGTGTTTTGTTTGTATGAGTGCTGTCTGCTGCATGTCTGCATGTGCTGGTTTGTTGCATGTTTGCATTTTCTGCATGTGTGCTGTGTGAGTATTAGTGTTGTCCGAATGATGCTCTGCTGCTTTTAGCATGTGTGAGTTTCCAGCGTGTGTAAGTGTCTTTGCTGCATGAAGATCCCATCATCCCGTAGCAAAAATCCGAATTTGCCCTTTTCTTCCATGCGTGACTGCTCCTTTCGGCCTTTTTTTGTAACTTGTCAATAATGCACCTTTTATGATAATATTTCTCAATACTCAACAGGGTGTCAGCAGCTCATATATGTTTGTTTTTTCTAAAAATAATTGCCCTGCAGCGTATAAACATGATATGAGAAGAGTAAAATTGAAATATTTATTTTGACATGAAACAATTGAATTATAACTCTTTTTAAGCACAAAAAATATTAGAATTTATCAATTGACTCAAGTATCATAATCTACTATATAATTAAGTACTTAAATCATTTTTGGTTAAACAATTTATTCACTTAAGTAACTTAATCATGCAGTTTTAGCGCTTCATCACACCTCCCAACTAGCTTTTTGCTAGACTCTAGCAAATAAAGTGAATGAATTCATGCGAAGGTGAGATTTCCAACTACAATTTCAAAAGAAGTTCGAGAATCACATGCCATGAAACAGACTTGTTGAGTTTAAGAACACTGGAGATAGATTAATCTGAATTTTGTATCAACTAAGAGATTTATACACAATTTAGTTAATCAACCAAGGGAATTACATGTAACAAAGCTTGCTTTCTTTCAAGTGCATAGAAATGGGGTTAGAATTCCAAGATCGACTACCAAGAGACATTAACAGTTTCAATCACAACAACCAACCTGAGAAAACCACATGGTCTTACTCTAATTCAAAACCATTGTAGTGGCGGCTTTCACGCTATTACACTTTGAAAGGCGCCTACTTCTTTTTTTTTTTTTGTAAGGACCCCGGTAATAGGCAGCATTTTCCACTACACAGATGTAATTTATGTTTTTAGATTTCCTAGTGAGGGAATCGGACCTATGAATGTGCGCCTACCCACACTTTCACAAGTTAGCCCTTACCACTAGTCTACCTAAATGATTTTTTTTTGATCCCTGGCTTGTCCATTTTCTCATTTAATTCATTTCAGATCTCTTCCTAAGCCATTAGGATATGGTTCATTAGAGTCTCAAACAATTGAAGTGTAAATCAACCAACAATGACTCAGTGTAGTCTCCGGGTATGTGTTGTGTGTATTTTAGCAAAACTTTTAACATCTTTCCCTTGGTTTAACAACTAAATAAAATGGATAAATCCCTCTTTTGACATATACTCTTATTTGCACTACCTTCCACATGTTCCATGACCTCAACAAATCTCTTTTTTTTTTTTTTTTTTTTTTTCTAAGTGGACCAAAATATGTCTAAGGTATGCAAACAGAGAAATAAATTCTTTTCCACCCCCCAACTAGATTGTAGCATTGTCCTCAATGATGCAAGAGAAACGAAAGAATTTACACAAAAAGAGCAGTTAAGGGGCAAAACAACTAAAAGAAGAACCGAAAATTCAAAGAAAAACTGAAGGAAAGAGGAAAAGGAAGTACCTGGATAGCTTTGAAAGGAATGCAGCCAAAATAAAAATAAAAACTGAAGAACAAAAGAAAACAATGAAAAGAGATGGATAGATCAAGAACCATCAATTAGGATCAAGCAAATGTAGAGTAGATTTCTCAGGTGCAAAGTTAGAAATAAAAGGCTTGATCCTTTGACCATTAACCTTAAAAATGTTACCATTGAGAGGATTCATTATCTCTATAGCACCATGAGGAAAAACAGTTTGTACCACATAAGGCCCACTCCATCGAGACCTTAACTTACCAGGATCAAAAATCTTACTTTGGATGTGTTTGTTGGCTAAACATCTTCGAAACATTTGGTCAGAGCAATATTTAAACAAGTGAAGGTCATCATAAAAAAAATTATTCAACCTCAGATATGCATTTTCAAGTGTCCTGAATGCTCCAATGAGATGGTGTCTGTCATCTGAAGATGGTTTTATGGGTGCTGCCCAAGGTGGCGACTTTTCAAACATTGGTTGCCAAAGCACCTCATGACCAGTCCCTACAAAAGAAACATTAGAAGTATCATCAAGTATATTCACATCACTTAGAATACTTTCTAATGACAATTGTAAATCAGTGGAAGAAGGATTCAAGTGAAAATCCTCATCAATGATATTTTCCAGCAAATTAACTTCCTGAACTTCTTCCAAATCTTGAGGTTGCCTGCAAGTATTAAAGATATTCAGCTCCAATGTCATGTTTCCAAAACTCAATTTCAAAATTCCACTTCTACAATTAATTAATGCGTTAGATGTAGCAAGAAATGGTCTACCAAGAATTACAGGAGCTTGGAAAGAAGATGGAGTTGACAAGTTCATATCAAGCACCACAAAATCCACAGGATAGTAAAATTTATCAACTTGAACCAAAACATCCTCAACTATACCTCTAGGCATTTTTATAGATCTATCAGCAAGTTGCAAAATGATAGGTGTGGATTTCAATTCACCTAAACCAAGCTGTTCATACACAGTGTAAGGCAATAAATTGACACTTGAACCAAGATCCAACAAAGCGTGACCAATTTTCTATCACGCAAGCAATTGTAGGTGATCCAGGGTCCTTGTATTTAGGTGGTGTATTACTCTGAATGATAGCACTAACCTGCTCAATAAGGAAAGCTTTCTTATGCACATTTAATTTTCTTTTTACGGTACATAAATCCTTTAAAAATTTAGTATAGGTAGGAATTTGTTGAATAGCATCTAACAATGGTATATTAATCCTAACTTGCTTAAAAATTTCAAGAATTTCCGCGTGATGCTTATCTTTGTGCAAAGGGGCTAACCTTTGAGGAAAAGGTGCAAGTGTAGTGCTTGGGACACTTTCAGATTTCAAAGGATCATGTTCCTCATTTTCAGAAAGAGGTTTAGAAGTGTTACCATTCTTTTCTACCTCTTGAGCTGGAATGCCAATCACCTTACCACTTCTCAAGGTTGTAATAGCCTTAACTTGCTTGACATTTGAATCTCTTGCCACACTTTGAAATTGGTGGTTTTGGCCTTGGGGATTAGGCTGAGATTGTGCAGGGAACTTCCCTTTCTCTTGAGCACTCATGGTTGTAGTCAACCTTGTGACTGACCCTCGAATCTCAGCAATGGCTTGTGAATTTTGACTATTGATAGCAGCTTGGCTTTGTATGAATTGCTGAAAATTGGTGGACAGCTGCTAGAAGTTGGTGGATAATTGTTGGAAATTGTCTTCAAGGTTCTTTTTCTGGGCTGGCACCATGTGGTTGGCATATTGAGATGGTCCTGGACCTCCTGGGATAGTGTAGGGTACAATTTGTGAAGGACCAGCTATGTTGGGTGCAGGTAAAGTAGCTTGTTCACCCCTCCAACTGAAATTAGGGTGATTTCTCCATCCCGAATTGTAAGTGTTGGAATAAGGATCTGAAAAAGATTTAGCAACCATATTAATAGCATTAGATTGATCCAAGAGAACTTCTTTAAAGGCAGGAATGGTCGGGCAATCATTAGTTGAATGCCCTTGGCCCTCACAAATATTACAGCTCAAGGTAATCTGAGGTACAGCTTGTACTTCATTCACTTTCTTCATTTCTATGGTTTCTAATTTCCTAGAAATCATAGCCAACCTAGCATTCAAATCATCTACTTCTCTCAGATTATATTTCCCACCCCCTGAAATTTTCCTTGAACTTTCCGACCTATCATGAACATCAGATGTATCCCATGATTGTGCATTTTCAGCTAGATAATCAAAATATTCAAAGGCTTCATCGGGTTCTTTGTTAAAAAATGCTCCATTACACATGGTCTCCACAAATTGTCTCATTTTTTGTTGCAACCCTTCATAAAAAAAACTAATGACCCTCCAATTCTCATATCTATGATGAGGACATGCATTTAAAAGGTCTTTGAATTGTTCCCAACAATGATAAAATGTTTCCACATCCTTTTGGCCAAAATTCATGATCTGTCTCTTCAAAGCATTAGTTCTATGCATGGGAAAAAATTTCTTTAAAAATTCAGTTTGCATTTCTTGCCAAATCCCAATAGATCTTGGTTTTAAGGAATTCAACCATGTCTTAGCCTTGTCTTTTAAGGAAAATGGAAACAGTTTCAATCTTATGACTTCATCAGTGCATGTTTTATCCATGAATGTGGAACACACTTCTTCAAACTCTTTGATATGCAAATAGGGATTTTCATATTCCATACCATGAAAGTGTGGTAATAGTGGAATCATCCCAGGTTTGAAATTAAAAGCATTTGCATTAATAGGCAAAATGATGCAAGAAGGTGTGCTAGTCCTAACAGGCTGAAGATACTCTCTAGGAGTCCTGTTTGGATTCTCCACTTCCCTATCATGATGCTCATTTTCAGCCATGATGCTATCAGTGTCTGATGATGATTCTACAGAAGATGATGCAGAGCTAAAAGATGTCAATGATTGTGTCCTAAACAGTCGAGATGTATTGTCTTTAGTCCAACTAGTCATACAAACAAGAGCAGATAATCAAAGACCATGAAAAATAAACAAAGACAAGGAAAAAAAAATTAGATGTCACCCAGGCTGTGAAAAGGTTCACAGCTCCACAACGTCCTCTCAGCAGTAGAGGAATGCTCTAATAAGCACCAGTTGTCCCCGGCAACGGCGCCAAAAACTTGACTCGTGGTCGAATGTGCTTCCAAGTGTAGAAGTGTCAAGTTGTATCAAGGATAAGTCCAGGATCGTATTCCATAGGGACAATGGGTTATCAAAGCGTATAAGAGATTTGTGAGTAACAAATGAATCGAGTATGAGAGATGAAAATAAAATTCAAATGCAATGCAAAAAGATAATCGAAGTTGAAATTAGAGCTTTTAAAACAAACAAATTAACGAACACTTGGGTTGGGTATGAGACTTTCTTTATTCCGGATTCTAGATAATTTTCTCGATTAACAATCCAATCAAGGCATTGCTAATCGGAAGATACAAATTTAAACTCAAGTTTTTGCAATACTTTCCTAAGGGATTCTCTACTTTACTAGTCAAACACACATTAGCAAACAACTAAGAGAGGCCTTGATAATTTTCAAGCTTTTGTTGTGCCTTACATCAACAACAAAACAAAAGCAAGAGCCGCAATCTATTTTCAATTTAAATCCGACTAGTAACATAGTAACATCAACAATTAACAACAAATTATTGCATCGATCTAGAATCCAAAACAAATCAAGCTTCATTCCACAACCCAAGCTTTAGAAATTAGTTACGCATGATATTTTTAGCAACAAAAATTAATCTAACAAAGCTAAAAAAATCTGTGAGAAGAAATATAAAAATAACCAAGAAAGAGCACAACGCCAATGTCCAAAATAAAACATGAAACGTAAAAATAAATCCAGTAATGAAAACTAGCTGCCTCTCCTAGCTGCCAAGGTCTAAACTAACAGGAAAGAAAAAAAATAAAATGTTGCCGAATTCCTCAACGAGGTCTGGAACTAAAAGAAAGAAAATCAGAATACAATAAAAGGAATGAATAAAAACTAAATCAATCCGCCTGCTACTAAACGAAAAAAAGGAAAGAAAAAAGCTAAGAATTCTCCTACTTCCTAGTGTCTAAACGAAAAAGAAAGACTGAATAAAAAACTCAAAGACTACTCTCTGCGCCGAGCTCCTAAACGAGAAGTAATAAATGCATAAAACAAAAAAAACTGTCGAAAGATCAATCTGTATTAGGAAAGAAAAGTCAAAGAAAATAAAATGAAAACTCTGCTACTTAAACGAAAGAGAAAGAAAATAAACTCAAGATTGCCCTACTGCTATATACGAAAAACTCAAATGGGAAAACAAGAAAAACTTCAAAAACTCAGTTGCTCAACTGTAGCCGAATGAAAAACCAAAAAAAACAATAACTCCCTCTAGCTTCTAAATGAAAAGAAATAAGTACAAACTTCTTTCTTTCTCTGCTGCTGCCACTAAATAAATAACTCATCTCCTCCTGCTCTCGGTGCTGCTGCTTCCAAAAGCTGTTTCTTGTCCACATGAAAAAGAAATAAAAAAAATTGCTGCTGTACGTTCAACTTCCATGTGCAGAAACAAGAAAAGTGAAGTGAACAGCCTTGCTGTCATGCATATGTGAACTGGTCTGCTGTATGGTGTGAGTGGCTGGCTGTGAGTTGCTGTAACGTGCTGCCCGAGTGATCTGCATGTGCTGGTTTGTTGCATGTTTGCTTACTGATGTGTACATGTGTGCATGCATGTGTGAGTGCTGTCCGAATGATCTTCTTTCTTTTGCTGTAGTAGCTGCTGCACATGTGATTTTTCTGCAAGTGCTATGTTTGTATGAGTGCTATCCGCTGCATGTCTGCATGTGCTGGTTTGTTGCATGTTTGCATTTTCTGCATGTGTTTTGTTTGTATGAGTGCTGTCCGCTGCATGTCTGCATGTGCTGGTTTGTTGCATGTTTGCATTTTTTGCATGTGTGCTGTGTGAGTATTAGTGCTGTCCGAATGATGCTCTGCTGCTTTTAGCATGTGTGAGTTTCCAACGTGTGTGAGTGTCTTTGCTGCATGAAGATCCCATCATCCCGTAGCAAAAATCCGAATTTGCCCTTTTCTTCCATGCGTGACTGCTCCTTTCGGCCTTTGTTTGTAACTTGTCAAGAATGCACCTTTTATGATAATATTTCTCTATACTCAACAAGGTGTCAGCAGCTCATATATGTTTTTTTTTCTAAAAATAATTGCCCTGCAGCGTATAAACATGATATGAGAACAGTAAAATTGAAATATTTATTTTGACATGAAACAATTGAATTATAACTCTTTTTAAGCACAAAAAATATTAGAATTTATCAATTGACTCAAGTATCATAATCTACTACATAATTAAGTACTTAAATAATTTTTGGTTAAACAATTTATTCACTTAAGTAACTTAATCATGCAGTTTTAGCACTTCATCAGATAGGAAGGAAGATTGTGAGAATATAATTTGAGAGGCATGGAACTGGGGTCTGTTGGGAGGATCTAGAGTTACTGTAACCAAGGTAGGGTTGGAAAGGTGCAGAGACAAGCTATAGAATTGGAGTAGGGCTACTTACAGAAACCAAAAAGCAGTCATTGATTAGAAAATGGAAGCTCTCAGGTCCCTACAGGATGCTAATACTGGACACTATAATGAATAGATTACTAAGTTGCAGTGAGAGGTGGATGATTTCCTTGAGGAGGAAGACCTAAGATGGCTACAAGAGGGGGATAAAAATACTAGCTACTTTCACAAGTGTGCCACCCAAAGAAAACAAGTGAATTCTATAAATGGCATTCTCAATGAGGACGGAGTGCTAACATCTAAGCAAGTAGAAATTGGGAAGTTCTTTTAGTCCTACTATAAGGCACTCTTCTCAACCTCACATCCTGTGGGAATCCCAAAGCTACTCTCTAATTTTATGCCCACTATCACTCTGGAGATGAATTGTTCCCTACAGAAGGCCTATTCGAGGGAAGAGGTGGAAACAACTATATTTGAGATGAACCCTTTGGGATCACTTGGCCCTAATGGATTCCCGCTGTGTTTTATCATAGACACTGGTCCTTTGTAAGTGATGATGTAGCCACAACAGTTATTGAAATGCTTAACTCAAGACAGGGCATTCAAGAAGTCAACCATACATTTATCACCCTTATCCCCAAAAAGAGCTATCCTAAAGCTATGGTAGATTCTAGGCTCATTAGCTTATGCAATGTCTTTTATAAGATCATTGCTAAGGTCCTAGCTAACCGTTTGAAAGGCATCCTCCCCAACCTGATCTCATCTACCCAAAGTGCCTTTGTTCTAGGCAGAATGATTTCAGACAACATTGTAGTAGCTTATGAGCTACTGCACTCAATGCAAAACAGGATGAAAGGAAGGAAGGATGGTTTTATGGCCCTTAAACTCAATATGAGTAAGGCCTATGATCGAGTGGCATGGGACTTCCTGAAAGCAGTAATGCAGAAAATGGGATTCGATTGCAACCGGATTGAAGTGGTGATGCAATGTGTTAGCAACATTAGCTATTCATTGTTGGTTAATGGTATCCCTCAAGACATTTTCAAACCAACTAGGGGCATCAGGCAAGGAGACCCCCTTTCCCCATATCTCTTTATTTTGTGTTATGAAATTCTTAGTTTTTCCTTTAACTAGGTTGAGCAACAAGGCTTAATCACAGGAATTCCAATTGTTGACAGCCTACTCTTCTGCAAGGCAACCCCTCTTGAATGGAGCAGACTACACCACATCCTCCACTCTTATGAATCTGCTTCTGTACAATGGCTTAATTTGGAGAAAACTTCTATTTTCTTTAGCAAGAATACAAAATTGGATATTTAGAATACCATTCTTAGTACTGCAAGCATTAAAGCATCAAGCCCTTTTGATAAATATTTGGGACTCCCATACTATATTGGCAGGTTTAAGGCTCGAGCTTTCCTCCCTATATTGGACAAGATCAAGGCCAAGATCTTTAGCTGGAAGACCAATCTCTTGTCCTAGGTAGGTAAAGAGATCTTGCTCAAATCAGTACTCCAGGCTATCCCAACATACTCCATGGGCATCTTCAAATTCCCAAGTCTATCCTCAAAGGCCTTAATAGATTACTGCAAGGCTTTTGGTGGGGATAGAAGGACCACAAGTCAAAACTACATTGGCTAAACTGGCAAACCCTTGGTAAGGCCAAGAGTGCAAGAGGCCTAGGCTTTAGGGATTTTGAGGATTTTAATCTTGCTCTGCCCGCCAAACAAGGATAGAGGATTGTCCAAAACCAAGCGTCATTGGCAGCTCAAGTTTTGCAGGCTAAGTACTATCCTAAGTCTAACTTCCTCTTTGCCAAATTAGAGGCAATGGTTCCTTTGTGTGGAGGACTTTCATGTCTGCAAAGCACCGACTTTCTGAGGGGCTTATCTAGAAGATTGGAAATGGGAAGATTGTGAGGATTTGGCAAGATAAATGGCTTCCAACCCCAACTTCATTTCAAGTGCAATCCCCTATCAATACCTTTCAGCCTGAGTCCAAAGTCTTTGATCTCATAGCTCAAAACCCTATCCAATGGAACATTCCTTTGCTCAATACTCTATTCTCTAAACAAGAAGTAGAGGTGATCTGTCAAATCCCAATTAGCCTCTGTGGTAGTTCTGACTTGTTAACTTGGAGGTGCTCAACTAATGGAAAGTTTTTAGTTAGGAGTGCCTACTACCTTCATGGGTCCGTCAAAGACAACAAATCAGGCCAAACCTCGAATACACATTTTGAGAAAGACTTTTGGCTCAAATTGTGGAAATTGAGGATGCCTAATGTAGTCAAATCCTTTGTCTGGAGAGCAGTTAAAGAATCCCTTCCAACTCAACTCAATCTTCATAGAAGGAAGGTGGTAGAATCCCCTTGCTGTCCTATCTGCTTGGTACACCTTGAGTCTGCTACTCATGCTCCCTGGACCTATAAAGCAACCCAGGATGTGTGGAATTTGGCTTCAAGGAAGATACAGAAGACCCAAATCGAGGGAGGCTCTTTCAAAGGGGTCATAGTGGCCCTCATGTCCCACCTATCTGATCAGGATCTCATAGAGATAGCTATCACATCCAAACATATATGGTTTCGTAGGAATTCATGGGCCTTTAACTCAAGCTTTGCTTCACCAGGACATGTTTCTCAACTTGCAAAGACAATGATTAGTGACTCTCAGGCCTGTAGTGGGAATGAAATTGCTAAAGCAAGGGTGACTAAACTGCCCTCAGTCACATGGGCTACTCCCCCACCCAACTTCCACAAAGTCAACTGGGATGTAGCCATTCACAAACAAAAATGTAAGGTGGGAATTGGGGGTGGTGATAAGGGACTGGAAAGGAATTGTCATAGCTACCCTTTGCTCCCTTAAATCTTTATTTCCTAATCCTCTTCTAGGTGAAGCTGCTGCTACTCTAAGTGCCACCAACTGCTATGCTGAGTTGGGTCTCCGAAACATCATCCTTCAGGGTGACTCCTTAACAGTAGTGAATTCCATCCAACAGGCAAAGGAAGATTGGAACTCGGCCGGCATACTTGTTAGAGATATCAAACACCTTCTGTCTGGTTTCCAACGTTGGTCTGTTAGACATGTTTCTAGAAATGTCAACATGGTGGCTAATTGTTTAGCCAAATATGCTTTAGGCCTCAAGGCTGAGTGCCTGCTTGTAGGGGACTATCTCCCTTGTATTCATCATCTACTTTAATGAAAGAAGTACCACCATTTAAAAAAAAAAAATACATACTGATTTGTGAATTTCTGTACATAGGAGGTAGGCCAGGGTGCAGTGCATTATATAAATAACGTTTATATATCCAAAGTCTTAAATCTTGACATGATTGTGTGTGTTTGTGGTATGCACTATGCAATACTCTAGATTTTGCTTTACTTTATAGAAGAAAACCATTTCTTAAAAGATTATAAATATCCACAAAAATGGTATTGTGCATGAAATAAAAAAAATCAATTATGTGATATTATATCAATTATAATATATCATTGTGTGATAAAATAAAAATATCAATTATTTGAGACAAATTTAGATTTTACATAATTCTCAAGGCCCAATAAGACCCAATTCTCTCCATTTAAATTCATGGGAAGGGGAGGTCGATGAAGGTTTTTCATGCTTGGGACAGAATTTGAGTTTAATTTAATTTCAATCATGTGTACAAAGAAAGGGTATATTAGTTGCTCGGATATCTTTGTGAACAATGGTGGGCTCAGTGTGTTCAACTCGTATACTAGGATTTAAAAATTTAGTAAAAAAATGAGTGAATATTTATTTTTTTATTTTTTGCAAAACTTGCATGAAATGATTTTATGTTAAAATTTTAATTTGAGTTCATAAATCTTGATACTTAAATTTATGCTTATTTTGCTTTACTTTTCAAAGTTTAATATTATTTTCCATACTATGTTTTAAGTTATTGATGATCCTGCATTCTTATTCAATTTTGTTTTCATATTTCAAATATAGTTCAGCTATGAATAAAAGTTGGATAAAAAAACCTAGACATACAAAAGAGTATGTCGATGGTGTAAAGGAGTTTTTGAAATTTGCATGTGAGAATTTTCCTACAGATTCGTCGATTTGTTGCCCATGTAGAAAATGTGGATTACTTATGATGGTCATGCCCAACATAGTATATAATCATTTGATTAGATATGGAATTTATCAAGGTTATACCATTTGGCATGCTCATGGGGAGAGAAAAGAGTAGATATCTTACCATGCTACTGATGCCCAAAACAATAATGGGCAAATAAATGAAGGCTTTATTGGATGACAACCATGTTACATGATTTTTTTCTATATTTGATCCTGAAATAGTTGAAGGTGGGCTTGAAAGAGGTGTGGAAGCTGGAGAAGCTGGATTGCAATATGAAAATTGACAAGATTCTAGTGAGAGAGTTAATAAATTTTATAATATGTTAAAAGATGCTGATGAGCCATTATATGAAGGGTGCACAAAATATACTAAGTTTAGTGCTATCGTACATCTCTAGAATATGAAGTGTTTGGGTGGATTGAGTAATAACATATTTACAGAACTATTTGAATTTGTGAAAGTGTTGCTCCCATCAGGAGCATCATTGCCTAAAACTACATATGAGGTGAAGAAGTACATGAATGAGTTAGGGCTTGGATATGAGAGTCTTAGTATGTCCCAATGGTTGTATGTGATTTTGGAACGACAATGAGAATATGGAAACATGCATAGTATATAAAGTGTCAAAGTGGAAGCAAAAAGAGTCTATGGATGAAAAATCTCAAAAAGGTAAAAGAATTCTAGTGAAAATATTACGGTGGTTTCCGTTAAAACCAAGTTTGCAAAGGCTTTTTATTTCATTAATGACTTCTTCACAAATAAAATAGCATGTTATAGGCCGTACTAATGATGGGGTACTAAGGCATCCAACAGATGGTTTGGCTTGGAAGATGTTTGATTCACAACATGATGAGTTTGTCTTTGACCCCCGCAATGTTAGACTTGGTTTATCTGTAGATGACTTTAATCCTTTTGGTAACATGAGCATTTACTATAGTACTTAGCCAGTTATGTTGGTACCTTACAATTTATCTCCTTGGATGTGCATGAAATGATCAACTTTCGTGCTATCGTTGATTATACCGGGACCATCATTATCTTCAATGAATATAGACGTATTCTTAGAGCATCTAATATCATAATTGAAGGAATTATGGGAGGTTGGAGCACCAACCTATGATGTTTGCTCTAGAGTGATATTTATGATGTGCGTGGCTTTAATGTGGACGATAATTGAATTTTCTGCATATGGTGATTTGTCTAGATGGAGTACAAAAGGTCATTTAGCATGTCTTTATTGTATGGGTAATACACAATTTAGATAGCTGAAACATGGAAAAAAAATTTCCTATATAGGGCATAGACGATTTTTGCCAAGAAATTATAGGTAGAGAATGACAGTAAGAACATTTGATGGTACATAGGAAAATGATCCTCCACATACTATGCCAACACCTGATGAAATTTTGGAACAATTATATGATGATAGATGCAATGATAGAACAAATCGTAAAAGAAACAGAGTTGTAGGGTCCACTAATGTTAAGGAACACTCATGGAAGAAACGTAGTATTTTATTTAGTTTGCCTTACTGGAAAGATAATTTATTGCATCATAATCTTGATGTGTTGCACATTAAAAAAAATATCGTGGATAATATTGTTGGCACACTATTAAATATTGATACAAAATCAAAATATGGTATATAGGCACACCTTGACTTACAAGAGATGGGTTTGAGACTACAACCTCACCCAGCTATCACAATTGCAAACAAGACATATTTGCCTCCAGCTATTTACACAATGAGTAACAAAGAGAAAGAAGACTTTGTTGAAGGTTATAAAAAATATAAAAGTACCATATGGTTATTCTTCAAATGTTTAACTTTGCGTCAAGCTTCAACATCATACTATAGTGAGCATGAATAGTCATAATAGCCATATACTTATACAACAGCTCTTGCCAATTGCATTACGTGTGTCATTACCTAAAAAGATAATAGAACCCTTAATCGAGCTATTTGGATTTTTCAGGGGAATTTGTTTGAAAACGATGCGGTTTAAAGATTTGGACCAATTGGAATTTAGAATACCCTACATATTGTGTCAATTAGAAATGATATTTTTGCCATCATTTTTCATGGTTATAGTGCACTTGATTATATATTTAGTTGCAAAATGTAAACTTGGAGCACATGTTCATTATCAATGGATGTATCCCATTAAAAGGTATGTTATAGTTATTGAATTAAAAACACATAAATCTATTAAAGTAAAAACATATAAATCTATTATAAGTGAAAACATATTTTTAAAAAAATAGTAAAGTTATCTCATGATTTTTGTGGTAGGTACCTACACCGACTTAAATTTTATATGCATAACAAAGTTGTGCTAGAAGGTTCCATTGCTTAAGGATCTTTGCTAGAAGAATTATTGATGTTTTGTTCTCGTTATTTAGAATAAGCTTAAACAGTTTTCAATAGACCATTTAGAAAGCTGGATGATTCTAAAGGGGAAGTTCTTGATGTTCACATCGATTTTACATCGTGGACTCAAGCATATCGTTATATTCTCTTCAACTCTGATGATTTCACTTTATTTTGCATGTGAGTTGCTTTGCTTAAGACGTACGAATTAAATTATATTTCATTTATATTTGTGTAATCATAACATACATTTGTGATGTTGAGCACATATATAGGATACACTTGCAAATATTGAGGAATACAATTGATGAGAATCATTTATCGAATGAAGAACTACATAAAAGGCACCAAGACCAATTTTGAAATTGGTTTCAAGACTATGTACTATTTACACCCCATTCAATATTATATCACATAATTTATTATGCCTCTCTAGTTTTCATCGTTTTAATCAATGCTAATAATCCAACCTCTCTAGGTAATAAAAATGGATGGCAATGGAAGAAGTGAATTGGGCCATAAAGTCGTAATGCATTATAAAGGTCCCAAGCAAGTTGCCAAAGAATTTAAGTGAATTGTCATCAATGGCACAAAATATCACACCAGGAATCACGAAAATGGTAAGAAAACTCATAATTGTGGTATTGGTGTGTGTACTAAAGATGGCCTACTTGGTATGGTCAATTAACATGCATAATTGAGGTTATGTATTATGATGGGTCTCGATATGTATTATTCAAATGTGATTGGGCAGACGTTATCAGGGGTAAAGGTTTCAAGGAGGACGAGTTTGGCTTTATTCCTGTAAGTTTTCTCATCTAGTATACACTGGTAATTGAATTACTGATGATCTGTTCGTTTTATCTTCTCAAGTATTTCAAGTATATTATGTGGCAAATGAAAGATGCCCAAATTAGGTTGTCATTGTTAAGACAACCAAAAGGCTTGTATGACATTGATGAAGAGGAAGTGATTGAAGACAATGAGGATGACTATTTAGTCAACGAATATTGAAACACTTTCAACGATGAAGCTATTGAACTTGCTATTGACAATGTTGTGTAGATGTGAAATGACATATAGCATGGCAAAGTGAATATGATTTCACTGATAAACGACATATGAATATGATTTGAGTTAAAGTTACATATTATTTTTCCTTTTCTTCACCATGGCAAAGTGACAATAATATATTACGATGTCCAAGGGTAGCCCGCTTTCTCCTTCCTTAAACCTGAATATTTTAATATTAGATTGTGTATTTGTCGTGACCTAGTGCCATTGTCGGACTTACATTTTCATTTCTTGTATGTTTTTTATTATAGAGTGTTGCTACTCAGTTGATGAGTTTGCATCCTCAAATTTACCATTAGTGCAATTACAGCTTTTTTTTTAAAAAAAAATTATTTTCTTTCAAACACTTTTAGACATCTCTAAATATTTTTTAAAAATATAACTAACACATCACTTCAATAACAATTACTTTCTTAATTATTAATAAAAATAAAAAATAAAATAAAATAACTGAACGGTAACTTTTAGGGGGCAAACTAATGGGACCAAGTATCATTTACTTAATTATAACATAACTTTTTGACTAATTATTTTTCCCATTGTTGATTTATCCCTCCCTTAAATCTAAAAAGTATAATTTAAGAGTATTTGTGAGTCTTTATATCGAAACAAATTGAAACTAAAGCCCAGGACTTATTTAAAGCTATTTTTTTCTCTTGTCGTCAGTCCAAATCTTATATATTGTTTATATGACCCAAATAATAAATAGTTCTCACCCTTTTCTCAATTAATTTTTTCCAACTCTCATTCAACAATTAATTGATGGACGAAATTCCATATATATTCCTCTATTCTTTAGCTTTCCCTTCCAATTCATCAAAAGACTTCACAAAGGGCAAAAAGAAGGAAAATATATGTGTTTTATTTATTTATTTCATGTTCTTCAATAGACTTTATGTGAAACTAATGTGGCAGTGGTAGCAGATATTAAATCCCTAAATCAGAAAGGATTTATAAATTAATTTTATTATGTTTTGCAAAAAGTTCAATTCCAAAAGTAATCATAAACATAAAATTTTTTCGTTTTGTATCGTGTTTCATCTTTACCAATTTTCTCGATGCCAGATACTAAATTTGTGTCAATTTAATTGCCCCATGATAAATATCTCAATGGCATCATATATATGCGTACACAAACATATAATAGGCAAAGCTTACCCAGTGGCTAAATATTCCAACCCAGACAAATTGGCTACTTCTTCTAAAACTTCCTTCCAAGATTCCAACAGCTTTATGTCATCCTTGATTTTCTTTCCAAGTTTAGTGAATGCTTCTCCAAACCTTTCTTTTTGTTCTCGTGCTTCTTATGGTTTTACCTTATAGAATATTGGCAGAACAATTTGTTTCATTATTTTTTGACACTCAAGAATCTTCAGTAGCTCATCTAAGCACCATTTGGATTCTACATAGTTTTTAGATAATATAATGATCGAAATCTGTGACTCTTCAATAGCTTTGAAAAGTTCTGACGAAATTTGTTCTCCTCTTTCAAGGTCGATGCCATCCATGTAAGTTTTTATTCCACTTTGACACAAAACACGATTTAGTTGAGAAATAAAGTTGTGACCAACATCTTTAACTCTAAAGTTCAAGAATACATCATGATTCCATGGACGGATGGAAGGAGATGAAGAAGAGGAAGAAGTTCCTAATTGACAGGCCATGGAAGAAGTACTCATGCTCTCAAACTCTCATATGCACGATTATTATTTACCAAGATTTCCGATTATAGAGTAGTGTTATCGCAAATAAATAATTATAGACAAATGGCTAGAAACATCTCGCGCGGCAATGAAGTCAACCTATTGCATATGTGACGCCCCCAAATCCCCATGCACGGACACGGAAAAATCGAGAGGTCTGGATGATGACATCACGGGTCATCATCCTATCGACGAGTGTCAAGTGTGTGTAAAAGCAACAAATGTGCAAAAAGAAATACGCAGCGGAAAGCAAAGTCAATAACTAAGTGCTAGAATTTTTTTCTTAATTTAATACAAAGCTGTTTAAAACATACATAATAAAATATTACAAATCACAAATATAATATCAAAGCCAAATAGAAAACATAAACTCCACTCAGAACTCCGGCGGAGCCGCATCCTCGGGCTCAGCCTCCTCCTTCTCCTCGAACTCTGTACCAAAATCTACGGAACCAAAAATGGTGCTGCAGGTAAGTAAACTCCAAACACCACTAGATAAAAATATATAAAACTCAAACAATATGCATAAAAGAAAAACCAATGCACATGCCCCATAAAATCATAATATTTCCACGCACGCAAAAAAAAAAAAACCCATTTGGCCCACAAAAACATATCCTTAAAACCAAGTCTCGCCATTATCTCAGATAATGGCCCAAACCATCATTTTCCCGAAAAATGGATCAGAAGCCTCAGTACATCCTCGCCATTATCCCAGATAATGGCCCAAACCACCATTTTCCCAAAAAATGGCCCGCATCCAAAAACCATAAAAACAATCCAATTATGCATGCACCATGATCTCCCCTAGGGATCATCCGCACACCCTAGCTCTGTGCCACACTGCAGGTAACGACTATGCGTGTGACGCCTAAACGAGCGATGCCCAGACTCGCGCCCCACGCGTACCTGGCCAGGCCATCCACTAATCCCTGCCACTCTAGGAACCACGGAGTCGACACGACAGCGTTACCGTATCGTGCGATCCGGTCGTCGCCTTGCGACAATCCAGTGGATGTTACTCAATATTATCCACTCCCGAGTGACCAGAGGAGCTCCACCGAGATAATAACCCATCCCAGCTTGGGCTCGTGAGACACACGCATCCAAAAACCATTTACGCCAATAAAACGGGATTTTCTCAAATAAAATAAAATGCATAAATATGCAATATGCAACGCACGCCTCATGGCATGAATAATCAAGCAAATCACAAACAAACATAACCAAGCACTTCGTCCTCAAACCATCCGACCCCCGAACTCCTCGGACTCAGTTCAGAATTAGCCAACCAACAACAAATATTTATTGAATGAGCAAAATATATTTAAATCTAAAAGTAGGGTTTGGAAAATACTTACAGCGCTATATGTTATTTTTAGAAAGCTCGCGGCGTTGCAAACGGCGGAAGAAAAGCAACGTAACAATGAAATTTCACTGCGGTCGTGGGTTGTAAAATACCCACTTTTGAAGGGGACAAACCAAGGCTTGGGATTGATAGGAAATGGTCTAAGGATGTTTATGAAGCTAGTGGAAGTGGAGTTTGGCCGTGGGTGGCGGCGAAAATGGCGGAGAAAGGGCTAAAATGCCCAAAACGGAAACTAGCTCGTAGGAGCTGTTTCGGTGACTGTTAGAGGCCGAAAATGGGTGGGTTAGGATGGCAAGGAGTCAGTGATGAAGTGGTGAAGAGGTGGTCGCAGGAAGTGGAGCAACGACGGCAGATCGGAGCAAAAACCGTGTGGCTTGATGGACTTTTTCCGGCTAAACGGCGGCTTCATTAGCGGTGAAAATTTGTGAGGTGGTTCACCAGAGGGAGGGGAAGAAAATGGTGGGGGTGGTGTGCCGCACGGTGGCCAGTGGCGGTGGTTCTGTGCGCAAGGAGTGATCGGCGTGAAGGAGAGAGAGAGAGAGAGAGAGAGAGAGAGAGAGAGAGAGAGAGAGAGAGAGAGAGAGAGAGAGAGAGAGAGAGAGAGAGAGAGAGAGAGAGAGAGAGACGGACCGGGGGGGATCGCGCGGGAGGGGAGGGAAAAAGGAAGAAGAAAAGAAAAAGAAAAAAAAGAAAAAAGAAAGGAAAGAGAAAAAAAGAAAAGAAAATATGGAAGGAAGAAATGAGATCCAATCCTCACTCCGGAAAACAAAACAGATCTGCCGAAAACGAGATTAAAAACCGTAAAACGACTAAATAAATTAAACACCACATCAAATAAATTAAAAACCAATTAAAATACATTAATTTAAAATAAATAAACCAGTATATTAATTAAATTAAAAATAACCTTTCAGTGAAAATACAAGTAAAAGCAGGTCGTCACAGCATATATATAGCACCTGGTGCCACGTGCAAGGCACATGTATCCCTTGCATATAGCACCTGGTTAGAAGAATAAAAAATGCATATGTGAAATCAATTCTGGTATAGAATGAGATCACTTATCCCTATTTGTCTATTTTTTATGCCCATATTGATTGTTGGGGATTTTTTTTTCTACTTACAAAAAAATAAAAATAAAATAAAAATTGTTGGGGCTTTTCTATTTTGTTTTAGGTTTGCAATTGAGTTTTTAACATCTGGGGAAAAAATGTGGCTGCTTAGTTGACTTTAGATTGATAACCTATAAAATAAAACCTCTAATCATTGAATATGTTTGAATGTTAAAGCAAATATCAGCGTATTCTCTCTATTTATCAAACTTTTTTAATGCCACTTACAGAAACGTTGTCATTCAAACTTAAAATTATACCCAAAAAGCAATCGCATCGGAATTTAAACTTTCAGTTCTAACTTTCCATTCTAATGCCTAATGAATTCATCCAAATAATATCCAAATCAATACTTCCAACTCAATATATTTAATTTAATGATAAGTAATATATTTATAGTAATCAACTTCAGTACAGTACAAAATGCCACTCCACATATATTTAATTTAATGATAAGTAATATATTTATAGTAATCAACTTCAGTACAGTACAAAATGCCACTCATGTATAATAATACATTGAACAGTAGAATAGATTTCTAATTCTATTGGGGGGGGGGGGGGGGAACTTCGCCAACAACCATGCATTATGACGATTCAAACTTTTTTTAAAAAAATAATAATATATATATAGAAATATTTGATGAATATTTTTTATCAGAAAAAAAAAATGATCAAATTTTAAGGTTTATTCCAAGCTGTAGCTAAGGGAATGGTATTTTATAAAAAAAAAGATAAAGTCAGGTTTCAAATTCTTTAAAAAAAAAAAATAAAGACTAAGACTTTCCTAATATAATATTATTTAACTCTCTTCATCCATTTTTTTCAACTTAAAATGGTGCAGTAATCATTCTTCGTGTCTCTCAAAAGTTAAACTCCTTATTGCTTAATGCATTTTGCTTCTCAGTATAATGCATTTGTTATTCCATGCCTTTTATCCCTTTTCTAGCTTTCATGAAATGAAAACTCTTTTATATAAATTGGTTGCTAATAGTCTTTTCGTTGTTATAAATTGGTCGCAAAAACTCGTTTTTCTTGTAGTAATTTGTATTTGTTTTCTTCTTTGTTAGCGGTTCACTTCATTTAATAGGTATATCTTAATAGTTCACTTTCTTTTTTCTCAAAACTTCCATTTAAATCTATTATAATTCTATTTCTCAGCCTCCCAAATCCATTGTTGTTCGACTCAATAGCTGTAACTCTAATATAATTTACAGGTTCACTTTGCAATGGTTAGACCGATGTTAAGGCAACTACAGCATCCAATACAATTCCTCCACATAAGGTGGAGAGGAGAGTGTGTTTCATGCTAGAGGATGGGAGACGGAGGAGAGGAGAGAGGGAGGTGTGGGGTGTGGGGTTTCACGTAGGGTGTAGGCGCATGAGAATTAAAATCGGGAGTCTATTTGTCAACAGCCCATTGGAATGTTGTTATTGGAGGTTTATTAAACCAACCGGTCTGAAGTTATTCTCTATAATTTAATGTATGTCCTTCCCAACCAACCCATTTTATTGTCTACAACTCTTTTTTTGCCATAGCCAGACCTTTCTCTATAGTCGTTATATATAAATTTGTAATTTTAACTGTTGAGTATCAATTAGTTGCCCACGCTTATTAAGAATTCGCTCTCTTGTACAACTGTGTGTTGCACTATTGTGACCCATTTAAGAAAAAGGCAAATTCAGAACATAAATCGCCAATTATAAGTATTGCAAAAACTCTTGTTAGTCAATTTCAAGTTTGAAGCTAAGTTATTTCGAGATTGTGAGGTTCTATGGTCTAAATATAGAACATTTACATTCGAACGGTAACTTACTAACCGTTCGAACATGAAATTATTTTACGGGAAAGTTGATTTTAACGTTCGAACATTAATATCCCGGTTACAAAAACGTTCAAATGCATAATAGTAAGCGTTCGAAAGATGTTCAAACTCATATTCAGTGTATTTTTTTTATTCGATTAAAAATTAGATTTGCACTAGGTTATAGCTATTGATGTATTATAAAAGTTCCAAGCCAAACTAAATCAAATTAAAGTGCATTTCTTTCTGAGAGTACGAAACCTAAGACATTCTATGTAATCGAAATGAATTGTTTTTTATCTGATTAGCTTTACAAATTCAAGATGTCAAGTAAAATAATAATGTTAAATTGCTAAATAAGACGGAGGAAATGCTTACAAGCTTCTTATCTCGGAGACAATGATTAAGAATTATCTTAAAAAAATGCATATCTTATTTCGGAGACTACACTTCACTGTAGAGTCTCTTTGGCATACGATTGTTTAGTTTGATTTAAAGAGCAACTTGACATACGATTGTTTAGTTTAATTTAATGAACAACTTGACATCATTAGCTATAACATATATGCTTGATTATATATTATAATCAAATAGTACTATATATGTTAATATATTAAACTATATATAACATATATATACTATCATATATAATGTCATCTATGGTGCTAGAATAGAGAGTGTTAGTTAATTAGCTTATAACTAAAATATAATTAGCTTAATATACTAAACAAGTCATAACATGCATTTACTATAACACTATTATATGTTACCTAATATTATTATATAGAGAGCTCTATATAGTATACTATATTATACTACATCATATAACTTATACTATATATAATATAATATAATATAATATAATATAATATTATCTACTAAATGAAAATATACTATATACTATATTATAAATAATAAATATAGTAATCATGAAAAATTATAATGATAAAAATATCATCATTCAATAATAACCGAAATTACAGTTAATACGTTCGAACGGTTGTCAAATACCATTCGAATGTTATTGCATATATAAGTTGCCGCATACGTCATTTTCACACCAAATGTGTGCATTTCGTACGTTTTCAGCCATTAAACAGTACCCACTCGAAGCCAATCGATCTAGGCACCAGTATTCTTCTTTTTCAAAGCATTTTACCATTTAGATTTAGGTTTTGATGGATTATTTGTTTGAATTAGGATAAACCGATTTATCCATCAATACTCACCGTAGATTTGCTTTAATCCTTTGTAGGAATATTTATTTAGGTTTGTATTTGATTTATTTGGGTGAAAAATCCATGGAATCAAAAGATTCCATGGATTTCAATGGCTGATTCAACTTGGTCTGGACGCCCAAATCAATTTGAATACCGTTCGAAACCTCCCAACAGCATTCAAACGGTATTCACTAACAGGTTGAATGTTTGTTTAGGCGTTCAAACGTTCATCCCAAAACAATGCAACTGTTTGACCGTTCATTTAAATATCATTCGAATGGTATTTACATGTTTGAACGTTGTTTTAGATGTTCAAACGTTGGGGCTAAGTAGTAACCCGTTCGACTGTTCATGTAAACGTTCGAACATTATATAGACCGTTCGATCTCTATGTTGGGTGTTCGAACGGTAAATATTATACATTCGAATATTGTTTTACACGTTCAAATATACAGTTTCACCATTCGATCACTATTTTAGACGTTCGAACGGTATAAAAGATTTTAGTAATATTTGTTAATTATTTTTTTCCATATTATAGTTCCAATCAATTTTAATTAAAAATAATTTCTATATTATAATACAATTAATGCCATAATTTAAAAATATAAAATTTAATATTAATGTTTCTATTAATATTAATCACATTAATATTAAATAAAGTGATATTATTTATTAAAAGTTATTTTGTTCATAATGTCTTACTTTATTAAATTGCTATTCCTTGATGTGTACTATGAATAGTTATTTAATGTATTTTTATTGTTAATGTTGTGTATCTAATTTTTAATTGTAAATTTCAGGTTGATTATAATGTCTTCTTCTAGGGCGGGACGTAAGCAACGCAATCCTGGTGAGACTAGTAATGGTCCTGTCAGGGAGAGGACTATTTCATTGGAGCGACCAGTGAAGATTTTTGATTTCCAGAATCTTATCTGGGAGGGTCATTCACTGCCAGCAGTCTTCAGCGATCGTGGTTAGGGACCTATCCTAGACGCACGAGAGGAAGCATGAGAGTCAGTCTCCTATATTGACATTGTTGCTGAGTTCTATAGAGAGCTCAGTAGTGTCAGCCCCGATGACGGAGGGGCCTACAGGATCTCCGTCCGAGGAGTACCTGTTGTATTTTCACAGGTACTACTTGCTGAGCATCTCGGTATTCCTAAACTGCCAGATGCATATCGAATGTGGTGCCTAGAGAGTCTGATCCTTCAGCTGAGGCGGAGATAGCTGCGGAGGAGGCATTAGTTTATATTGATTTGATTGATACCCTTGCTAATCATGGGGTGAGGGATTTGGTTGTTGGTCCAGATGCTCCACTGTATGATGGGATGAAGAGCATCAAATAGGCAGATTTATCCTCTTTCTTCAAGATTTTGAATTTGATAATTGCCAACAACATTGACCCTCGGCAGCACAAGACAGAGGTTGGCATTAATCGGACGAAATTTATGATACGGGTCGCTCGTGGCATTCCTATCGACTTGGTGAGGTATATATTCGATAGGATTCGATTAGAGTCTCAGTACATTTCGATGGATATACTGCCATTCGGGATCCTAATCACCCGATTTCTACTGTTTGCTGGTGTTGTGCCTGATGTTGCCAAGCGTAAACGGGAGCCGATGGGACCGATAAACAGCACCACCCTCTCACGTAGCACAGGACACTCGAGACTGCGTCTTTGTGGACATGTTCCAGAACTGGTTGATCGTCAGAGAGATGCAGAGCCAGGAGATCATGGAGTATCAGCTGCTGGGACATCCACATAGGCCGAGGTATCAGTAAACAACGTTACTCGTGAGGAGATGGCCGAGATTGTACGTGCAGCGATCAGCGAACAGACATCAGCAGTGATTGATGCAGTGCGTATGGAGATCCATTCTACTATGTCTATGCTTCGTACACAGATTGATGTCATGTCTGCGACTCAGGTCACCATCAGTACTCGACTGACACAAATAGAGGAACGTATAGCTGCAGTCGAAAAAATGTACAAAGACTTGGGTCTTAATTAGTACCTTCTATCTTTTTCTTCTTCTTCTTCTTCTTTTCTTTTTTTTTTTTTTTTTTTTTTTTTTTTTTTAGTTTTTGTTTTAAGTATGGACAATATTTTGTGTTTTGTAAATTCAGTATTTAACTATGAAATAGTATTATTTTATATTTTCTGAAATAATTATTAATTTATATTATTCCTATTATTTAATTAACCAATTTCTTATATTTAATAGTTAATATAAATATAATTTAAAAAAATAAAAAATAAAACCCCTGGTCACCGTTCGACCCCGTCAAATCATGTTTGAACCGTGCTGATGTATCATTCGAACGGTTAAACTTTAACATTTGAACGAAGCATCAATTTCCCTCTAAAAAAATTTTACTTAATGCGCCAAAATTACGTTCGAATGGTAAAATTTTTACATTCGAATGGTATATCTTTAGTGTTCGAACATTTAACTAATTTGGGACAAAATATTTCATCCCTAACTAGACCGTTCGAATAGTCTGGACATCCGTCATTTTTTGAGAATAAAATTCATATTTCGTTCCAAAATCTAACTTTTTGGGACGATTTTCATTTCGTCCCAAACCAAAATCGTCCCAAAATTTATTTTTGTTGTAGTGGTTATTGATCAGCAAGTCAATATATATAAGTTTATTTAAGTAGAGTACTTTTCTTTATATTAGTGAATTTTATTTTTTGCTGAAAAATATGGGTTTCTTTTTCTATTCCACATTTGTATCAAAGTGTAATGAGATTTTATTTTCAAGAAATTCGATAGCTTTTTAGTACGTATAACTCGTATTGCATGATGCAGTAAAAGTTTAATTTTTCTTACTAAATTGACTCAGTTTATTTTTTAGGACTTCTCCATAGGTGAGGAAATTTCTATGAGTATATAATAAAAAGACACTCTATATATTCAATCCACCAAAATAGTGAAAATCAACCAAATATATATATTTTTTGTCAGTCTCAATTCATTTTCTTTTTTCTTAATAGTTCCTATCTATTTGAATCTTAATATACCTTTATTTCCTAGCTTTCCAATTCCACTATCGTTTGACTCAATAGCTATATGGAAAAGAGTTAGATAACGAAGCATCAAAATACGAAAGAATACACTGGTGCTATTATTGAGTTTTTAAAATTTGCAAGTAACAACATGGGTATTGATGGGCCAATTTGTTGCACATATAAAAAGTGCTACTAGTACAAATATCTCAAGGTTGGTATTATGCACAACCACTTGATTTATTACAAAATTGGTTACACAATTGAGCACGCTCATGGTGATCACCATGAGAAGGTAATATCTATGTGTAATTTTGGTATTAATGTCTTCTTCAATGGCAAGCAAAGCCAAGTAGGCCCTAGTGAAATGCATACAATGTTGCAAGATGTATTCTTTATGTCTATACCGGGAGTATTTGAAGGTGAGCTTGAAATAGGTGTGGAAGCTAAAATTGTAGATGAAGATTCTCAAAGTCTCAATGAGGGTGTTCAAAAGTTTTATAACATGTTGAAAGATACATATGAGCCATTATATGAAAGGTGTACAAAATATAGTAGGTTTAGTGCTATTGTAAGTTTATGGAATATGAAATGTACGTTTAGATGGATGAAGTGAAAATATCTTTACATAGCTTGTTGAATTTTTGAATAAGTTACTCTCAAGGCAACACCGTTTCCTAGGAATACATATAAGGTTGCTAAGAAGTACATGGATGACGTTGGGCTTGAATGCGTAAAAATTTTAGTACATCTTAACAGTTGTATGTTGTTTAGGAAGAACAATAAAAAAAGAGAAATATGTATGTTTTTCCAAACTTCAAAATGGAAGAAAAAATGTTGAATGAAATAAAAGGAATAAAAGAAGCTTAGCAAATGTTTTGATTTGATTTCCTTTGAGATCAAGATTGCAAAGACTTTTTATGTCATCGGCAACTACTTCACACATGAAGTGGCATATTGAAGGTTGAATAGATGATGGGGTATTACAACATCAAACCTATGGGATAGGTTAGAGACGTTTTATTCACAATACAATGATTTTAAATCTAACCTGTGCAATGTTAGACTTGGATTAGCCATGGATTGATTTAATCCTTTTCATAACATGAGCATTTCTCACAATACTTGGCCAGTTATGCATATAGATTATAATTTTTCTCCTTAGGGGTGCATGAAGAGATCAACTTTCATGTTATCATTGATAATCTCAAGCCAATCCTCACCCTGTATGAAAATAGATGTGTACTGCAAAGGCCAACCCATGTAAAGCCCAAGTTTGAAAATGATTGATTTTTTTATTTATTTGTGAGGTGGAGCCCAAATATGTCGATTAAGTACGTTCTTTTTAGTGTGAGTGGAGGCAAGATTAGGGCCTAACCCATGTGTGAACTCATAAGCTGATGAGAAAAGCCTAGCCTTACCCACTAAAACGGCACCGTTTTGTGTAAGGGTGAGAAAACCCTAAACAAGTTTCCTCTTCCTCCCTCTTTCTCCCCTTTGCTGTAACCTCTCCTCAACCCCTTCTCCCCCTCTACAAATCTACGTTTCCATCATCCATCCCCCTATTGTCACCATCACTATCTACATCTTTCTACCTCCCGTTCTCCGTAAGCCCTCTCTCTCTATCTGTCAATCTTGCTCTCCCTCCCTCCGATTTCTCTCCCTTTCTCGCACTATCTTTAGTCTATGTTGTTGTCATTCCCATAGCTGTCGTTGATCACCTTGGAGGAGCACCACGTCGAGCCACTCAGATTTGTTCTTTCTCCTATTGATCTCCTCCACCATGCCTAAGAGGTAGCGGTTTGAGACCCACAATAGCTCAGCACTTAGATTTGCCATGGATCTCAACCCGCCACTCAGATCTGCTGTCGCATGGAGTCCTCGCCCATACCACTATGCCGACTATTTCTTTTCCCAAATTCACCACCCTTGCATCTTTTAGTAGCTCTCTCTCTCTCTCTCTCTCTCTCTCTCTCTCTCTCTCTCTTCTCCATCTCTGCCACCATGGTTAGTCACCACCTCAATACGCCATAACAAGGCACCCTTGTGTCGAGCACTGCCCCTCACCATCCTAAAATACAACTCCCACGATGTTTCATCTCGGCCTTTACCCTATCTTCACTTTTGTCCTTGTGCCACCATGAGCACCACGCCCATCTTTTCCTATCCTTTGAACTCATCATATCTATCACCCACAAATTCTCACACGTGGAGTCTCGTTTTGCCTAAAAAACTGCCACTGTTCACTGTCCCCCACCACTACTGCCACCATGCTCCGCCCTTCCTAGCACTACCATAGTAGGCTGTGTGGCACTCTATTTTCGTATTAATTTTTAGGATCATCAGTTTTAACTAACTGGTTTCCATCTCGCAATGATGCGCATGCACACATGAGATACCTTAGACATTGCGCTTGATCATCCAAGATTGCCTTCCGTGTTGTATGTAAAACCTTTCACTGACCCTTGAAATACTAACACAGAATAATTGCTAAACTGTTTGTTGCAGTCTGGTTGTGAATGAGAAGTGGCCGGGGGCCCTGTGGAGCATTGGGATATAATATTGTAGTTGGTGTTGAAATTGTTGGCTAAGGGCTGGGTGAAGTGTTGGGAATCGCATGTAATTGTGACTTGTAACTTTGTGAATCTATGTGTTGTCCGACCATTGGTTGATATATTATTGCCATGTCATCCAATATCTGTCTGTTCACGCATTTGCATTATTAATTATAGTTATTTACCTAGCTTTATTGTATTAATCATGAGCTTTATTGTATTGATCATGTGTTGTGATTAATTTATTAATTTTGCTATGTTCTCTAGAAGTGTTGCAAAACTGGAAAATTGTGTTTTTAATGTTATTTATTAAAAACATGTTTTGCTGGTGGGTGTGGATCATGACCTTAAGCTGAGACGGGGCATTATCTCGGTAGAGCTCCTTTGGTCACCCGAGAGCTTGTAAAACTAAGTGATGTCTTCTAGGTTGTCATTAGGGGACAACTAGCTCAGACCAGACGGTAACGCTCTCATGCCGATTCTGTGGCCTCTCTAGTAATGGAGGTTAGAGGATGCCTGGTCATGTACACACTGGGCGCAGATTTGGACGTTACTTGTTACGAAGTCACACACACGATCGTTAGCCTTGGGTGACGAAGGGAGCTAGGGTGTGTAGATTGTCCCTACGGGAGACCATGGTGCATGATGTTATTAAATGGATACTTTAAAAATGGATGTGGATTTCTGAGTGTGTTGTTCTCTGGGATTATTGAGAAGGAAATTGATTTGGTTACAATTTTGGTAATGTTGAAAGATCTCAATTTTCCCCTTTACTATGAAATGAGTATATTTTTTTGTATTTGTAGTTTTGGGTATCATTCTATTTGGTTTACCTATTGAGATTGCAAAATCTCACTATGGTGTCCCCACCTACGATTTTATTTTGCAGAACCATAGACTTGATGCAAAGAACAATTATGAGTTTGGAGGATAAGCTCTGCCTGAGGAGTGAAGACTTAGGTACCTTTCCCTTAATGTAGCATTGTTTGGTGTTTCCTTCTAATTAGTCAGATGACTGTATAAATTTTATGTCAGGGATTGGGAGACTGGTGGCTTATGGATTATTTTGTTGGAGTTGTAATTTGAATTTCAAGTACTATTAATTGAATATCCCTTTTTACTTTTTCACTACAAATTAACTGTACACTTTTATTGAGCATGCAAGCACACATTAAGTTTTCACGTTATGCGAGGAGTGTTTGATCCAAGTAGCCAACATCATGGCATTGTGACTCGTGCAAGAACCCAAGTGGGGGTAGAGGGTGCCATAGGTACTTAGAGCCTCTAATAGTAAAATTGAAGGAATTATAGGGGGTCACCAATCATCGATTTTCTCACATATGGTTATTTATTAGGGTGGAGAATGAAAGATCATTTTGCACATCCTTGTTTTGTAAGTAATACATGGTCTAAGTGGTTAAAACATGAAAAAGAGCTTTTCTATTAGGACATAGAAGACTCTTACTAATGGGTAATAGGTAGAGAAAGTAAGCTAGTGCATTTGATAGTATGAAAGAAATGAATTATCAGCCTATTGTGCCAAATGGAGATTAAATTATAAGACAATTAGAGAATGAAAGATGTGTTACTAACATGTAGAAGAATAAAGGCCACTGAGCAAGGCCTTGACTGGCAATCCTTATGAAAGAAGTGTAGTATTTTCTTTAACTTGCCTTATTAGAAAAGAAATTTGTTACAATACAATCTAGATGTAATACACATAAAGAAGAACTTTATTGACAATATATTTAGCACATTGTTGAACATGGATAAGAAATCAAAAGATAGTTTGCAGGCAAGTCTTGACTTGTAAGATATAGGTTTGCGACCACAACTTTACCATTTTTCCAAATCTGCAAACAAGACATATTTACCTCTAGCTTCTTTCATACTGAATAAGATGGAGAAAAATGATTTATTAAAGATTATTAAAAATATAAAGATGCCAGATAGTTACATCTTAAAAGTTTCACATTGTATTAAGTTTCAAAAACGTACCATAGAGGGTATGAAGAGTCATGATGGTCAAATACTAATGCAACAACTACTACCAATTGCACTATGCAAGTCCATATCCAAGAAGTTTGTAGAACCCTTAAAAGTGTTGGCTGCCTTCTATAGGAGAATTTTTTCCAAGACATTGCGCATAGAAGATTTAGATCGGTTGGGGTCTAGAATACCCTATATATTGTGACAGTTGGTAATTATATTTACACCTGTATTCTTCACGATTACGGCGTATTTAGTCATTTAGAATGTAATTCAATTTTTATCCATCGATAATGAACTAGCCCACCAAACTTGCATCAACAACTAAATGCACAGTCAAAGAATGTAAGTTCTACAACTACTACCAAATCATTTAAATTATTTGGCTCTTTGTACAAGCCCTTTAGAATATAATTCAATTTTTCAACCTAACTCCTTTGTTTGAGTGTTATCCTTATTCACAACCTGGTAATTGATTTACAATAAAATCCATTAAAGCGATTATACCGAACTAAATGTAATGTGAGTTATATGTATGCATGATATACTAGTGGGTGCAATGTTGAACTTAGAGCATTCACAATAGCTCATGTAAAATACAGTTTTATGTAAAATATAAAGAAAGTTGATTAAAAGCCTCTTTTAATGAATTTTGTATATTTTATCTTTATTTTACACTTTGCTACAGTAACCCTCTAGATCTAGAGAATACTGTTCACCACTATTTCATTTCAAACCCTATCTCTCCTCTAGACGTTAATTGGCTATTTGAAGGTGGTGAAGAAGAGAAAAGCACTTTGATCAAAACCTTGTAATAGTGGTTTGCATTTAAATTTGGATTAATTTGAAATATGACACAATTCTATAATATTATACATGAAGAGATATTGCAAATTTCAAAATATATAAAGATATTGCAAATTCATTGGTAGTTAGAGGAAATATTTGAATGAATAAAAAAATATTAAAAAAGAATATTTAAATGATGTAGAAAAAAATAGATAAGCTGGTGTATGACCTATTGTAAAAATCAGTATGTAAAATAGAAAAAAAGTGAGTTTTGATGATGTATTTTGAAGGATAGGTTAAAGAAACCATTGTGAATGCTCTTACATAGTCTCAAAACCATTAACAAAACTGGTCTCAATGCTTCTTTTGTAGATTTTCTTTCGATAATTCATTTTGGTTGAATGTATTCCTTAGCATTTCCATATGGATCCTATATACTTATATGGCATAAAAAATGAAGCTTGTAATTCCACCAACTTAATTAAAATGTAACTTGAGTAGTACATATTAAGAATTTAACAGTGGAATACTCGCTTGCAGAATGGAATAAAATTGTCGGAGTTGAAGAGTATATATCAATGCACCTAAGTCAATGACTTCATATCAAGATGAAAATGAACAACCTCCCCCTAGAATCATCAGGGTTTTTATATGGTCTATTGAAAACTATTTGTGCGGATTCGAAATAACGAAAACAAAATGTCAACAATCCCTCCAATAGGTACCCTTAAAAAATGGAGCCTTCCGATGCAATTTTGTTAGGGAAAATCTTCTGACCGGCCAATCTGATCAACCCCAAATAACAGCCCTCCAATGGGTGAATGCCAAATAGGCTTTCCATCTTAGTCCCATGTGCCTGCAGCTTAGATGAAACCCCACGGAACGGGAAGACCCCAGTCTCCCGTCTCCCATCCTCTCGCACGAAAGTCCCTCTCCCAATCATCTCACATGAAAACCACCCCCTCTCCACCAACCCTCTTCTTAGACTAGATCAGAAACCTTGTGACTCTCCTCACTTGAAACCGTCGAATCAGCCGTGACCCAGCCTTCCTCAACAAACTTCTTCATCTCTAAGAACATAATTCTACTCTCGACCTCCGTTTGACAACAATGTTAGGAAGACGACAACAACTCCTTCAACTTGTCGCAACCCATCACTCCAAGGCTAGGTCACTCAACGACTATTTTCTCAAACCGCACCAAACCATCACTCGACGGCAAAAATGGCAAATTCTTCAGTCTGGACAAATCTGGGAAATCTCCCTTTTGAATTTTATTTTTATACTTGTTGAGTAGTATATAAAAAATCGTTTGTTGGTGGAGTCAATGAGCTAAGTGAGTATAAAGAATCAATAGAATGTCTGTGAAGAGTAGAGGAATGGGCGGAGGAGAGTTAGCTAAAAATGTTATGCCTTGGAACTGGGTTCTTTTGCTATGCTTAGGCAGCTTCTATGTTGGAATACTCTTCACTGACATGTATTTTTTCCTCAATGGGTTTCGGTTTGGTGGGCAACGAAGCTTTGTGGGGGAGAAAGAGCTTCATGGGGGCAACAGAGCTTGGTGGTGCGAAGACATTTTCTGGTTGTGGAGGCCTGGTTTGGTGCGGTAGTAGTCTGGATTTGGTGCAGCGGCATACTAGTTTGAAGAAGAAGATGAAGTTCATACCTTCTTCGAACTTTTCTTGATATAATCAGATGAGACCAATTTTAGTGTGCATTATAAGACTTCATACGTGTCTTGTTTTCATTGGGAGCTGTTAAAAGCCCAAATCAGCCCAACCGTTCAGAAGTGGGACTCATTTTGTTACATACATGAAATTTAAGTCAATGCAAATACCTAAGATGATAGAAAATCTAGTGTAATTTTAAAGAAATTGTGCCAAAGCTGTATATATTTCATTAATATTATAAATAATAATTATAATATACCTTTCTACGAGATACATCCACTGATAATGAATTGGCCACCATGTAACGCGTAGGTCCCGGAGGTTCAAGGGGTTAGTTCTTGTTAACTAAAATCATCTCCCAACCATACAATCATAAACTCCAAAGTTTCAATGACACATACAACTCATTGTCTCAAATCACTGTCTCATAAACTCTGAGTGTGCACACAGGAAATGCCATGTAGAAAAAATGGGTACACTAAAAAATAGAGATGTTGGTATCAACCATATAATAGCATCAGAATCATTGAATCAGAACTAGAAATTGAGTTAGATATGAAACCAAAACAAAATCAAAATGTCACCCCAAAGGTTTTTCAGATGCCACACAAAATCAAGCTAAAGAACTTGAACATCCAAACCCATCAGACCATAATACACATAAATGACCTTGAGCTAATTACACACACTAGTGCTACTACTAAGTGTCCTCATCTAAATGCCAACACATGAGAGAAAAGGATTATGCACCAGGTGCTCACCTAGTAGAAACCATCCACCAAGCAAAGGAAATCTAGCGGCTAGAAGAGATGAAATCACGGTGGCCACCTCCATGGCACGTGGTGGAGTTCAGAGAGAGAGAGAGAGAGAGAGAGAGAGGTGGCTTAAGCACCTCGATGGGCAGCATACGACTTGGACGAGAGTGGTACCTAGTTTGCCATGGGTTGAGGTTGGTGGTGGTTTCCATGGAAGAGAAAGTCATGAAGAGAGGGTAGTGAAGAACCGAGGTTGGGAGAGATGGAATTGAAAGGAAAAGCTAAGAGGGAGAGAAGATTCGGACCTATGGGGAGGTGGCTTACGGAGACAGGAATAGTAGTTGTATGTATAGAGTGAGTTGAATCCAGAGAAAGTGACGAGGATGGGGGAACATGCTTAGTGGAAGAGAAGAGACATCGATTGTGTGGGGGCGGGGGGAAAATAGAGGCAAAAAAAAATCCACTTACAAGAAACGATGCAGTTTTCCTTAACTATCAAGCTTCTCTATGGGGCTTAGCTAAGATTGGGTCTTGGTGTTACATCTCTATGGGGCTCGACTAAGATTGGGTCTCGGTGTTATAATTCATCTCCTTGGACGTGTATAAAGAGAAGAAATTTTATGTTATCATTGAAAATTCCATGCCCATCTTCACCTTCTATAAAAATAAATATGCATTTGCAGTCTCTAATAATAGAATTGAATGAAGATCAGATCATCAACCTACTAGGCTTGCTCTGGAAGAATGTTTACGATGCATGAGCCTTTATGTGAACAATCAGCGATTTTCCTACATACTGTGATTTTCCTTGTTGTGGGTGTATTACATGATCTAAGTGGTTAAAATATGAAAAAAATATTTTCCTAGAAGGGATATAGAAGACTCTTACTAACGGGTCATAGGTAGGGAAAGCAAGCTAGTGAATTTGATGGTATGAAAGAAATGAATCATTAGTCTATTATGCCAAATGGTGTTCAAATTATAAGACAATTAGAGAATGAAAGATGTTTTGCTAACATGTAAAAAAGCGAAAGGGTCAGTGAACAAGGTCTTGACAGGCAATTCATAAGAAAAAGGCATCGGATTTTCTTTAACTTGCCTTATTAGAAAAGAACTTTGTTATGACACAATCTTGATGTAATACACATAGGGAAGAACGTTATTGATAATATAGTTGGCATATTGTTTAACATGGATAAGAAATCAAAAGACAATTTGTAGGCAAGTCTTGACTTGTAAGAGATTGGTTTGCGACTACAACTTTACCCTACTCCCAAACCTGCAAAAAAGACATATTTACCTCAACCTTCTTCCATAATGAATAACATGGAGAAAAATGATTTATTAAAGATCATTAAAAATGTAAATATACCAGATGGTTATGCCTCAAACATTGCACACTGTGTTAAGCTTTGAAAACATATTATAGAGAGTATGAAGAGTCATGATGGTCACATATTAATCCAACAACTACTACCAAAAGCACTATCCAAGTCCTTATCCAAGAAGGTTAAACAACTATTAATAGAGTTGTTTGCCTTTTATAGGGGAATTTTTTTTGAAGATATAGCAATTAGAAGATTTAGATCGGTTGAAGTCTAGAATACCCTACATAATGTGCCAATTGAAAAAGATGTTTCCAACTAGATTCTTCGCGATTATGGTGCATTTGATTGTGCATTTAGTTGCTGAATGCAAGAACTACAACGGGCAGTCTTTGATGTAGTGGCCTAGCTTGCCACATAAAAAATATAGTTCTGTCACTTTCTTGTACTCCCCAATGTGCACTCGGTTGCATGTCCTGCGCTAATAGGTTTGTCGGATACTCTAGACCTGCCTTTGGCTAGAGCTATTACCCTCATTTCTCTTTTTCCATGGGTCTTGGTCCATGCCATAATAAGACCCCTGTGGCATACACATCTTCCTCTGATCTTGTAGCTCAGCACTTCTCTTGAGACTTCATTCGAATATTGTTGCCTCATTCACTAACTTTGAGAGATTTCTAATTTGAGAGCTCACCACTTGTTCATATAACCTATTATTCAGTCCCTCCTTGAACTTCCAGGTCTTCTTCTCCTTGTTGGGGATTAGATATGTGACAAAGGGCGACAACTCAATCAATTTGGCTGCATACTAGTGCACTGTCATAGTCCCCTACACTAAGTGGGTAAACTCAATTGCCCTATTGTCTCTAACCAAGCTTGGGAAGAAATGATCCACGAAACTTTTCTTGAAGTGGGGCCAGCTAACTACTCCCTCCCCATCAGTTTCCCTGATGGTTCTTTTAGATATCCACCATCTTTTTGCCTCCCCAGTTAGCTTGAAGGCAGAGTACAAAATCTTATGCTCATCAGGGCAATTCAAGATGCAAAGTATTTCTTTGATGTCTTGAATCCAATCTTCTACTAGGGTCGGGTTGCCTCAACTGTTAAAAAGTGGGAGGGTGCATACAATTGAATTTCTCTACGGTGCATCCCCCTCCTCACTAGTTGCTTTCAAGTCAACAAAATAATAATTATATATAACAAATGGATTATTCAAATAATAATTATAATTGTGAATGTAACTACTAAATAAAATATATAACAATTAAAAAATTTATTGTCTTGTTCTTTCCCATTTTTTAACTAGATTAAAGTAGACATACCCCTCAATAGTTCATTAACTATAACTCACACCATTTTGATTAAAGCCTATGTACTAAAATTCACATTCAATAATCTTAAAATTGACATCAAAATACACTTACATTCTTGATTAGAATCTAAACCCCATATTAATTTGGTCAATTCATACATTAGAGACTACCAAGTTCAAAGCCTAGTATTCATTCAAGCATCTGTATATCTCTAAAATCTAAATATTGAATTCTTATCTAAAATCTCGAATGTCATGACACTTACATTATGGGTGATTGGATTTATCTAGCAAATACCAAAATGTTTCAAGACTTTAGAGAGTGTTCTTGGTGGAATGGGTGATTGGATTTTGAGAATTATCTATGGGTGATATGATTTATTCAGGGAGTACCAAAATGTATCGGAACTTTAGATATTGTTTTTGGTGGAATGAGTGATTGGATTTTGAGAACTAGTGTCATGAAATTGGAGATTTTAGATAAGAATTCAATATTCAGATTTTATAGATGCACATATGCTTGAATGACTACTAGGCTTCGAACTTGGTAGTCTCTAATGTATGAATTGACCAACTATGAGGTTTAGATTCTGATCAAGAATGTAAGTGTGTCTTGATGTCAAGTTTAAGATTATCGAATGTGAATTTTTGTACGTAGGCTTTAATCAAAATGGTGTGAGTTATAGTTAAGGAACTATTGAGGGGTATGTCTACTTTAATCTAGTTAGAATATGGGAAAGGAGAAGTAAGACAATAAATTTTTTATTTGTTATATATATTTTATTTAGTAGTTACATTCACAATTATAATTATTATTTTGAATAATCCCTTTCAGACATTTAACCAAGCATGGGTCTTTCAAGATGGTAACTCCTCGTCGTGTTCAAAATCTTGCGGACTTGAAAGCAATTAGTGAAGAGGGGGGAATGCACCGTGAAGAAATTCAATTGTATGCACCCTGCCACTTTTAATGGTTGAGGCAACCTGACCCTTGCAGAAAATTGGATTCAAGACATCGAAGAAATACTTCGCGTCCTGAATTGCGCTGATGAGTAGAAGGTATTGTACTCTACCTTCAAGCTGATAGGGGAGGCAAAAAGATGGTGGATATCTAAGAGAACCATCAGGGAAGTTGATGGAGAGGGAGTAGTTAGCTGGCCACACTTCAAGCAGATTTTCTTAGATCGTTTCTTACCAAGCTTGGTTAGAGACAATAGGGCCAGTGAGTTTAACCACATAGTGCAGAGGACTATGACGGTGCACCAGTATGCAGCCAAATTGATTGAGTTGTCGCCCTTTGCCATATATATAATCCCCAACAAGGAGAAGAAGACCTGGAAGTTCAAGTTGGGACTGAATAGTAGGATATATGAACGAGTAGTGAGCTTTTAGATCAGAAATCTCTCAAAGTTAGTGAATGAGACCACGGTATATGAACGAAGCCTCAAGAGAAGTGTTGAGCTACAAGATCAGAGGAAGAGGTCCATGTCACATGGGTCTTATTCTGGCATGGACCAAGGCTTGGAAAAAGAGGAATGAGGGCAGTAGCCCCGGCCAAAGGCAGGTCCAGAGCAGCCAAAAATCTAATAGTGCAGGACATGCAACTAAGTGCACATTGGGGAGCATAAGAAAGTGGCAGAACTGTATTTTCGATGTGGCAAGCCAGGCCACTACATCAAAGACTGCCCGTTGTAGTTCTTGCATTCAGCAACTAAATGCACAATCAAATGCACCATAATCGCGAAGAATCTAGTTGAAAATATTTTTTCCAATTGGCACATTATGTAGGGTATTCTAGACTTCAACCGATCTAAATCTTCTAATTGCAATATCTTCAAAACAAATTCTCCTGTAAAAAGTAAACAACTCTATTAATGGTTCCATAACCTTCTTGGGTAAGGACTTGGATAGTGCATTTGGTAGTAGTTGTTGGATTAATATATGACCATCATGACTCTTCATACTCTCTATAGTATGTTTTCAAAGCTTAACACTATGTGAAATGTTTGAGGCATAACCATCTGGTATAATTACATTTTTAATAATCTTTGATAAATCATCTTTCTCCATGTTACTCATTATGGAAGAAGCTTGAAGTAAATATGTCTTGTTTGCAGGTTTGGGAGTAGGGTAAAGTTGTAGTCGCAAACCAATCTCTTACAAGTCAAGACTTGCCTGCCAATTGTCTTTTGATTTCTTCTCAATGTTCAACAATATGCCAACTATATTATCAATAACGTTCTTTCTTATATGTATTACATCAAAATTGTGTCATAAAAAATTTCTTTTCTAATAAGGCAAGTAAAAAAAAAAAAAAAATCCTACACTTTTTTCATATGGATTGCCTGTCAAGACCTTGTTCACTGACCCTTTTTCGTTTTTACATGTTAGCAAAACATCTTTCATTCTCTAATTGTCTTATAGATTGATGATTCATTTCTTTCTTACCATTAAATTCACTATCTTGCTTTCTCCACCTATGACCCGTTAGTAAGAGTCTTCTATATCACTTCTATGTAAACATTTTTTCATGTTTTAACCACTTAGATCATGTAATACACTCACAACAGGGACATGCAAATGAATTTTCGTATCTATCCAAAAAAATCACTGTATGTAGGAAAATCATTGATTGTTCACATAAAGGCTCATGCATCGTAAACATTCTTCCACAGCAAGCCTAGTAGGTTGGTGATCTGATCTCCCATAATTCATTCAATTCTATTATTAGAGACTAAATACACATCTATTTTTATATTAGGTGAAGATTGGCCTGGGATTTTCAATGATAACATGAAAGTTGATCTCTTTATGCACATCCAAGGAGACAAATGATAAGGTATAAGCATAACTTGCCAAATACTATATATGAGCATTGCTCATGTTACCAAAAAGATTAAATCAATATGTGGCTAATCCATGTCTAACATTGCGTGTATAGTGAATCAAACATTTTTTAAGCTATACCATTGGTCGGATATCATAATACCTTATAATCTATTCAACCTTCAGCATGCCACTTCATGTGTGAAGTAGTTATCGATGACATAAATTTCTTTGCAATCTTGATTTCAAAGGAAACCAATGCAAAGATTGCAAAACCTTTATAAGGCTTTTTTTTTTTTTTTTTTTTTTTAATTCCTTCCATCCCATTCATCATTTTGCTTCTGTTTTGAAGTTTGGCAGAACATATATGTTTGACTATTTTCATTGTTTTTCCAAAACAACATACAACTGTTAGGACATACTGGGATTTTTATGCATTCAAGCCCAACTTTATTCATATACTTCTTAGCCTCGTGTCTATTCCGAGGTGACCATGCTCTGGGTGGGACTAATTCAATTAGAAGTTCTAGAAGCCTTATAAAGTTATTGTTAGTCCAGTTGCTTAAGCATCTCATTATCCACAAACTTACAATAACACTAAACCAAATATGTTTTGTACACCCTCTATATAATGACTCATATGTATCTTTTAACATGTTACAAAACTTTTGAACACCTTAATTGGGACCTAGAGAATTTTCATCCATGGCACCCATTTCAAGTCCACCTTAAACTACTCCAGGTACAAACATAGGAGAAATATCTTGCAATATTGTATGCATCTCACTAGGGTCTTCTTAGCTTTGGTCATCATATTTGACGGGGACATTAATATCAACATTAGGTAGAGAAATTACCTACTCATCATGAGCATGCTAAATTGTATAACCTTGGTAATTCTATAGTAGATCAAGTGGTCATGCACAATACCAGAGCCTTGAGATGCTCATACAAGCAGTACGTTTTACACAGGCAACAAATTGGCTCATCAATACCCATGTTGTCACTTGCAAACTTTAAAAACTCATTAACATTATCAGTGTATTCTTTCGTTTTTCGACGTTCAGTCATCCAACTTTTGGCCATATATAAAGCTATTGAGTCAAACAATATATAGTGAAATTGGGAAGCTAATAAATAACATTAAGTTAGGATTCAGATGAAACTAATAAGAAAATGAAAGTGAATTGTGATTGACAAAAAGAAAAAAAAATAAAGAAAACATATTTAGATAATTTTCACAATTTTCTCGTAACATGCATATATACGTGAAAATTCTAATTTAATTATGTGACTCGTAATCACTACTAATTGATTGGCAACCACCATTTTGGTCCACGTTTTCAAACTAGTTAACTCTCAAACTTACAATAATTCACGTCCTTAAAATAAATATGCACATAACGCCTAAAACTATTATTTATCCTAATAAATGACTAACTCCTAATTTTGACATCCAAACGACTCATCCTAATGCAAACTCGCATCGTCCATACATACATGTGCTCTATCTTGACCTATAACATAAAACATATTAAGTCCATAATATCCACCCGTAGCTAAACCATGCCTAATTAATCCTAATTATTCCATGCAGACCCATAACCAATACCCGTCACCGTACTTGACTCGTTAGCTTGTACTCGTGTGTCTCATTACATAACTTAATACCCTACGTGTAAACCCTAAACTTAGCCTAACCATGGGAACGTTAAACACGACTTGAAACCTTCATGCAACCTATTGCTTCTAATACCGGCCCGTAGCATACTACATATATTTCCAACATACCTAGAACTCAACACTTAGGTCTCTATATATCAAGAAAGAGAGATAACTCATGAGATAGAGAGAAAGGGCCATACCGAACGTGGGGCAACTGAGCGAAGTGGAGCGCTACGCTTCTAGGGTGGTTGTCGGCGTGAAGCAGTGGTGCAACTACTTTTGATTATAGGATAAGGTGGTGCAGTCCGCGTGTGATGCTGGGCTTAACTGCTTGGCAGTAAGTGGTTCCTACCGATTAGGCTTTGAAGCTGGCGTCATAGGGTGGCGCTCGTAGAGTTTGAACATGGAAGGGAGGATCATGGTGGCTGATTAGGGCGTTGTGGTGCACAACGGCTTCATCATCTATCAATTTGGTGTTCCAGTAGTCCAAGCTGCATAAACAATATTGCAGGTGGAGGGGAGTGGCCCATGGGTCCTAGGGTTTCCAACGTGAGGTTGGACGTGAGGGAGGTCCTAAACTGGGCAAAGTGTGAAACCATGGAGGGAGGTGGAGATAAGGTGCTCTGTTTCGGTTGAATCAAACAGGGAATCTTGAGGCTTGTGGCTTGGTGGTGGATCCGAGTCATCTGCTTGTTTATGGGGTGGCTTTCGTTATGCTTGCTGCGTTTGAGATGGTGGAAAACATGGTTTTTTGGGGAGGAGCTTCACAGTGCAGACTTGGCTGAAATCGTTTGCTTGTTGTTTTATGGTGCAAAGCCAACATATGTGGGACTCTATTTTTTGGGAGGAACCGAAAGTGGAGGAGGCTCGGAAGGTGGTTGTTGCGGACTAGAACAACCGAGTGGTGGCGGAGGGCAGTGGTGCTTGGTTGCAACGTTGGGCTTCTGTAGTACCTATTGGAAACCAAGCAGCTTTAGTTTGTTCGGTGCATCGTTGCGAGGGGCTAACTGTTGGTTGTTGGTGGTTGAGCAGGGAGGGCCTATGTCATACGAGGTTTTCGGGGCTGAATCCTTTAACCTAAAATCCACAATAATAAGGACTTAAATACAAAAAAGTAATCCAAAAATTAAATGTCTAAAAAATTCTTCCAAATAAAATAAACTAAATACTGGCAAAATTTCTCTCAACTCATACAAATCCACTCATGTAATCTGGCACTTATCTCACATTTCTCATATAATCTTGTCACATGTCATCTATTCTAACTATCACAACCATCCGAGTCAACTTAAAAAAAAATGGTAGATAAAGAGGTGAGTCTACAGACTCAGTAAGTAGCAAACCTATATTACTATGTAAACATGAGCCAGTTACAGAATGCAACAACATACAATTATTAAAAGAAAAGATTGACAATTGTGTTTTAGAAGTATTTCATTACAGTAATAATATAGCATAAGCGTAATTAAACAAAATCAGAAATAGAAACAGAAATAAGGGTCATGTTTACCCCCATGGTAGAGTTGTGCATGTTTGCAGTTAGCCAAGCAGAATATAAATCATTATTTTATCACCAAAGTGATGCACTAAAAATTGAGGCCACTATTATATCTTGTGGCAGCGTTAAAGGCCATTATTGTATCTCGAGGCAGGGCTAGAGATCAAAGCATAATAGAATCTTATATCTCAAGATTTTGAAATGCAATATTATAACATAATTGAGTACTAATAAGATAAATATCATATAATCAGATAACAATTTCAGACTTCAAATTCACATTTTATGTAGTAGAAAAATAGAGTACAAAAAAATCTCATGTGTATTCCAATCGTGATAAGAGGTACATTTTAGGGTTTAGATATAGAGACTAATGCAAAAAATAACCAAGACTATTTTTATAACAAAATATGCATGTTCTCACAAAATCAACTTCAGTCAATTTAGACAAAATCTAGCATAAGAGTACCACCTACCTAGACTTTTAACTTCTCCAAATTTCCTCACATTAGTATCAAGCAAATATCAATCGTCATCTAAAAATATGCACCTAATTTGCGTCAATTTCCAATTATATATAAATCTCTAGTTAAGCATGTAATTTGTAGTTAAAACTCGAAATACTTAAATAATTTACACTCCATAAAATCTAAAATCATCGTAATCCTAAAATATCATCTTCCCAAGTCATTAATATTCAGGTAAATTGTCCAAGTAATTACACGATTAAAGCCTATAATATTACAGCATCCCATTATCAATTTTCATCTTGATTTTATCATAAAATATTATCACCCTGAACAATTATACAAACTTGTATGAACCGTACTATATAGTTAAATCCCTGACCTGAAATATTCATGAAACCTGTACACGTGCATGTTGACGTTAATCTTAGTCCGTGACCCACTAGCCATAAACTACAGTGGAGAGAGAGAGAGAGAGAGTCTCACGGCGAGCGAGGAGAGCGAGAGATAAAGTTTCCGACGGGTGGCGGTGCAAACATGTTGAAACTCGAAAGGAAGGGTGGCAGCGGCTTAGTGGTACAACCGCGGCTCATGGTGGTACAACAAACGAAGTGCTCTGTTTTGATGAGCAAAAACAGGGGCTAAACCGAGTGATTGTTCTCTTTGTTGAAGGATACCCGTGGGAGAGGGAGCTGCTGGTTCACGGCCTGGTCGACTTGCAGTGCAGCAGTGTGAACGTGTTTGCGGTAGCTGGGTTTGGTTGCTTCCGGTGAAGGCTTGCAGTGGTGGTTCAGGGGGTTGGCAACGTGAAGGGCTGGTTTGTTGTGGCTGTGCGACATGGAGGCCAGAGCCGTGGCTGGGTCGATGGTGGATTTGCCGTGATCGTTGCTGCGTGTAGCTTGCTGTGGTGCCTTGCTGCAGCGAGTACGTGTGGCAAGAATGGCTTACGGTGGCTCCGCTGCGGGTTCAAGATTGGGCTACAGTGCTGACACGATGAATAACTAGGGGCTATGGGCTATGGGCTATGGGCTTACGGGTTGTCTGCTACGCGTCGAGGGGCTGTTGTTCCGATGGGTAGGGCTTGGCCTGGAGGTGGGACTGGCTGAGCTTCCGTGCGTGGGATTCGATGGAGGCTGCGGCTTGCTGAAGGTAAACAAGGGGCTGCTGTAACCCTAGGGCTTGAAGGAGGCGATGACTACGAGTGCATGGGATCTAACGTACTGTGGGTCTGATATATATATGCATAAGGTAATCGGGTCATGACCCAAACAGGTTGGATCATGCTCATGGGTCTTAGGGTTTTGCTTGGGCATTCAATGGGTTTAACAAATGGGTTAGGCCAATTTAAACGATCCGAATAAACTATTCGGTCTAACACTAATTAAATAAAGGTTTTCTTGGTCCTGCATAAATATTTAATGGTCTTCAATCCAATTATTAGGCCTAACAAAAATCATTAATACACAGTAATAAAACTTTGGATCCATAGCCCTTTCAAAAATATCTAATAAACTTTAGTTCGACTTTTAAAAGTATTGGTCATCCCAAAATCATCCACTAACTTTAACGGCCTTTGAATATACTTTGGGCCCAATAAAATAATTATTCATGGACTTGTTTAATATGGCTCATTGAACCTAATTTAAATCCAATAAAATTATCTATAATCTATTTCTTATAATATTTAGTTGAGATGTTATTAGGGGTATAAGAAAAAATCTAAAAACCGATTGAACCAACAGACCCAATCTGGCTTGCTTTGAAAACTAAATTGATTAAAATTGATTCAGTTTTGATTTTCTTGATTTGAAAACTAAATTGGACTTAAACCTAACAAAATAAATATTTTTAACGTTTTATATTATATGCATTATATGTTATATATATTATACATATGATAAAATTAATATAATATGAAATCTTAATCTTATTATTTTTGCTTCCTTGACATAAACTTACTTTTAAAGATGGATATTAATATTAAGTTATTAATATGTTATTATTTATCATTATATATTAAGTTACAACTTACATATATAATATGATATAAGTATAAGAGCACACTTTTGATACATATATATATATATATATATATATATCAAGGATAAATATATTTTTGATAAGTACAATTCTACACATTTATTGTGGTTATATGCATGTTGTTTTTAAGAATAATGTTTTGGGCTTTATCATATTTGGGGTAAAGAGTTTGTTCATTTGGGTAAGAAAAATCAACTAGCACAACAAAAAAAACCCAAAACCGAATCATACCTGTAAAACCAAATCGAACTAAACTGAAATTGAAAAAATTAAAAGTTATGGTTTCCTAGATGAATCGGTTTGTTTCGATTTTCATAATTTCAAAACTAACTTAGATCGATTCGATTCTAAAATATATTCAAAATCAGATCGAACTGAAATAATTACACCCTAAGTATTACAAGCCAGATAGCGGTGGTGGCATTTGACTTGCTAAGGTAAAGTCATGGAGGGTGCGATAACCCTAGCCCTAGGGGAAGATAACACTATGCATCGAGGGCTCATATACTGGACTGTTGCTAAGCAATCGGTTTGAGTGTAAACCAAGTCATCACATGAGTTTTTAGGTTGAGAAATTCTACTTGGATGTTGTTTCTTTCATAGCACACCGTACACCCATGCGTGGCAAACCAACACATAGTCATAATTCTCAAACATGGACCTTGTGAAAGCCACGGCCCATCACACAAGCTATAAACACGTGTAAAAATGGAAGAATAGCGGAAAAAAAAAGAGCAATTATTTTAGTTAAAAACATGTTGCTTTGCTTTTGAAGCCAAAAGGGCAGAAAACGATTGTTGCAATTTTGTCTTTTCTATACTTACATATTATTATTGTTGATCTAGATTATTATTGTTGATCTTATGAAGGATAAGAGAGGTCGATGAGAGAGTCTGAAAAGAGAGAGGAGCAAAAGAAAGAAAAGCAAAACGAAGCACCAAAGGAAGCACCATATCCGCTACAATCTAAAGAACCGGTGCCAAGAAAAGCAGTAAAGAAATTAGCATGGTGATCAAGAAGAATAGAGTCTCCAGACCTCTCAAAACCCTTTTTGATTTCTCATCCTTTCTGAAACGCATGTCACCCATTTTTTCATTTTTCAGTTTTTGGGTATATGTATTGGGGGATTGAAGGCTATATATGTGCATGTACGATGAGATTGAAGGTAGCAAACTATACAGGGAGAAGAGGGCCAATTGGTTGCTGGGGTGTTAAGATTTGGAATTTTGGGGTTTAGAAAAGGAAAAAAAATATATTAAAAAGTCCCTATGAGCCCTAAGTTTGTTAGCCATGATTTGGAAATGACCCACATTTAACTTAGAAAAGAACAAAATTTGAAAAGTTGGCAAGTATTTAAAGGTGTCCAGTGCAAGACCTCTTTATAGCATAACTCTTTTAGGTTGATTCTACGCACACATGGGTTAGGTTCGATTTTATTGGCTAGGCCATGTGTCATAGGGTTTTCTTGGATGCGGCCACCACTGTGGTGGCCAACATTTTCCTTACAGACACCTCTAGTAGCATCTCACCACAATGTGGTGGACAACAAGTATCTCGCTAGCCACAGGATGAGCAACAAGCTGCCTCTCGCCAGCCCCATGGTAGGCAATCACTTGTCGGCCTCACCTTGTGCAGCATCTTGCCAGGCTCACCCTGGGCAACCTCATGCCAGGCCCACCCTGGGCAACCTATGGACTTTTAATAGGTCCAACTAAATTCTAAGGTTTGCAAACCGATCTTAAAAATCTAAAATGAGCCCAATTCATCCAATAAGTACTTTTAGCCCATAAATATTAAATAGGCTTTAATCTATATATTAAACCTAATAAAATATTGTAATTCACTGTAATAAGATTTTGAACCGGTATCCTATTCAAAATTATTGATAAATATCAATTGGGGTTACTTAAAATACTGGACATTAAATCTAATTTAGATTCAATAAAATTATCCATATTCCATCTTTAGAAATATTGGATTGGATCATCACAAAAACAACAGTTGGATTTGGCTAAAGTCGTCAATTTTGACTAGAAAAATGGGTGGATCTGACCACATAGTCACCAGATCTATCCAAATCCAACCTTTGTTAGTTGTGAGCTGCCACCAAAGGTGGCCAAATTTCCACTAATGTTTTTTGAAAAATTAAGTTATTACAAATTTTCGTGTGTGTAATTTAAGGTGAGTGTGTACGTTGTATCATTCATTTTTATCCTGTTGATTTTTCTGTTCCTTGTTTTGTATTGGAACAAATCCAATTTTTACAATCAAAGGGCAGTGGTGATTTGGATGTGCTACCCAAAACCCTAAAGAAGTTTATAAACTAAAATTTCCGATCTAGATGTACATGGAGTATGTACATGATCACCGCTAAACTAAGTTATAAACAAAGTTGAATGAAAGAGTAATATCTCTACCTTCATATTTGACATGCTCCTTTCAGTAAGAACATATACATATAAAATCTTCAATTACATTAGGAGGTTTTCTATAATTGGTTGATTAATTTAGATTGCATATATATATATATATATAAAATCTCCTCTTGATATACACATAGGATTGTACAAATAAGCCGTGCGGCCGACCCGACCCGAACTATCGACCCGGACCGGCCCGAAATATCGACTCGTTTGGGGGTGGAATCAGTAACGGGTTATCCCGTTACCGTTTTCATTGCTTATCGGGTACTACCCGATACCCGTAAATCTGAGACCCACAAATCAGAAACCACAACAGAACCAGAGGCTCTCTGTCACGACAAATGCTTCCTCCAAGTTTCAGTACCTGATTCATCATTCTCAAATCTTCTCTCCATTTCTTTATCCACCTGATTTTCAAGATCATTTAAAGGTATTACTCTCTCTCTCTCTCTCTCTCTCTCTCTCTCTCTCCCTCTCTCGGTTTGTTATTGTAATTTTCTTGGACGGTTGAAGTATGGGTATCTTGGGTCAAGATGGGATTTGGGTTTCATGGGAAGTATGGGTTCCATTCGATTTTATATATAGTATGGGATTTGGGTTCCAGTCGCTGGTTTCGTTTTCACTTTTCCTGTTTTATTTTCTACTCTTTGCCATGTTAATCGCAGTTTTGATTTTGCTTTTCGATTCTTGATTTTAGCCGATCATTTTCAGGATTTATTTGTCTTCTCTTCATTTTTTTGGATTTTCTGGGACATAAATTCAATTTGTTAGATTCAGTACAGCATGAGTTATGCTTAAGTTATTATTTATTGAGTTTCATTTGTCTGGGTTCCCTTTGGCTTATGCTAGCTAAGAAAATGAAGAAAAGCATGAGAAATGAGAATATAACTAGCGAGATGAAATTGTTGCGAACATATATATTCTCCTTGCTAGATCTTTTATACTAGCTAGAGTCCGGAAATGGAAAATCTCAGTGAGAAATATAAAACAGAGTGCTCGTAGATTTTTCTATCTAAAAGTTTTAGTCAAGTTTTTGGCAGTTAATCAAGTTTGTCATCTCTGATTCTTTGTTTCGATGAGATAAGCGTGATGGGTACTCTAGTTTTGGTTGCTTTTAGAGTCATTACAGTCATTAGCAGTAGAGAATCGGTATAAGGGGTCGGAACTCAATTTCGAATTTGCTATCGAGTCGGTATCGGGCATCGGTTGAACATAATGTACTTGTTATCGGGTCGGTTCGAAATACCTTGCTAACAGGTCGGGTCGATGAACAGTCCTATATACACATACTGATATATGTATATATATATAGGCCGGCCTACATGTTCTGATATACATGATATATATCATGATCAAGATATATATGTGCTTGTGTGTGAAATTAACCCTATATTGTGCAAACCCAATGTTTGAAAACAGACTTGATTAGTTCTAGAGTGCTGCACCTTAAATGTACATGTTTATATATATGGTGCCAAATCAATTGATTAATTTGTAATAATCCATCCAGCCCTGGCTCTTAGTATGATCAATTCTCATGCATGACTACAGTCTCGATTGTGAGGACCATTTCCACAGATGAAAGAAATTTAATTAGGTTATTTAATTTGAGAGTTCAATTCAATATGACTGGTTTGCCTCAATCAATTATAGGTAAACAACAATAACCCAAAATTGATAGAAAAATTAGTTTTAGGGAAAAAAGCTTCGCCAATAAATTCGTACCTACAATGCCAAATAACGAGTTGGGGTGGACATGCGGCACCAATTGTTGATGCAGCGATACGGGGAACACTGTCATGTCGATTTCTTGCATCGAAACCAATTGTATTCAACTGGCGAGCATATTGCTACGTACAGCTATTTTGATGTTTGGATGAAATCACGGTGATATGGGAGGGTGCCATAAATAAGATCCCTCCATCGTGCATTGATTGTAATCTTCGGCGAGATTGTTGTTGTAGCTAAGATCATTAGTGGATCTCCAACTGCCAAACGTGATCCCTCTTCGCAGCAAATAGACACTCGCAGGATGGAATCAGCAATTCTCAACGCTGAAATCTACTTCAATGGACATCTACAGTGGTAGCTACCACCCTTGGCTATCTCGGCATGTAGATCGTTAGGAGTAGCTGGAATTTTCCGACAGCTCCCTTATGCAAAAAAAAGAGCAGATATCACACTAATTTACTAGCATTTCATCTGCGATGTAAAAATCGTGGCTTAAAGTATTTTTGCCATAGTTTTGCCTCCAAATATGACGAATATTAACCGCCGCAAAAGCTAATTACTGTTGTAGTGACATTTATTTTTTTCTTACCGGACATGCGGTACAACGTCCATGGTAATAAAGATGATGTCATTAAATGTTAATGTTTATGTAAGCAATCTTGATGATACGAAATCTTTTGATTTGATGAAAATATCACGTCATCTATACTTTTAATGTGCGTAATAATTTTTCAAAATCTAAAAGCACATCGCATTCATTATTCTTTTCATTGACTTCCTTGGTGACCATATTGTATAATGTATAGTACCACGGATACACGGAGGTTCGCAAAATTCAAATTTGAAACGTATATGGCATCTCTTGGCAAACTATAAATGCAAACAAGCTAAGTATTGAGGAGAAAGACCAATAAAAGAAATTTGGCAACGGCGGCATTCTGTCTATTCAGCATCTGTCAGCTGCTTTTCTTCGATCTATTCGTTTTGGATAAGTTAAAAAAGTCATAAACTCAATTCAAAGAAAAATGGAAAGAGAACAAAAAATCTTGAAATCTTAGCTTTTTCATCTGAGATTGAAAAGTTGCTTGCCGTTTTAAAACAAGAAACCTTAATAAACGTTCATTCGTTGGGTTTAGATCCTCTTAAAAATGGTCCTGCTGTTCACAAAAGTTTCAACCTTAAGTTCAACACTGAACCCTTTTTCTTTTTCTTTTTTTTTTCTTTTTTTTTTCAGATTTTAAGTTTTAATATAAGAAAAATTATGTTGTCAAGATCGTGTATAGAGTACACTTAGTAAGGCATAACGTAATTTGATTTAGAGATGAGATGAGATAAGTTGAATAAAATATTATTAGAATATATTATTTTTGTATTGAGATTTGAAAAAGTTAAATTATTTATTTTATTTTATATGGAGATTTGAAAAATTTATAATGATTAAGATGAAATGAGATTAGATGAGATGAGAGTTTTGTGAAAGTGAACAAGGCCTTAAAAGATAAATATTAAAATTTAAATTTTATAAATTATCTTTTACCATTTAAATGATATGGATGATGTGCACTACCGATATAATAATAAAATAACTCTTAATATAATTATTAATAGACATTATTTCTTGTCTCAAATGCCACATCATCCTTTCTTTAAGCCTGTCATGCAGTGCATATTCAATTTATAATTATTATATTTCTAACTTTTTCTTTAATATTTTATAATGGAATAGAATGAAGTATTGAAATAGACAATTGTTCAAAGAAAGAAGGACATGGTCTGATACCTTTATATTTTTGGAAAGAAATTAGGCATTCTTTCCCTTATTAATGCTTAAATTTCCAACATCTATAATTCCTATTCTTCAATTAAAGTATCTCAAAAAGACACTCATTGATAGATGCAGTCAGCCCTAATTTACAGAGAGAGAGACTCATCATTCTTTTTAAAAACTGCCAACAAATCAAAAACATATGCAGAGGTTCCTGTCTCCTCCCTCTCCTCTCTAATTTTCTTTTTTATTTTTATTTTTTTTATTGTTTTTTCGGGGTTAAGTATGGCGGAAGGCCAATTTGCTGCTCTCCGGCGTTCGACGACCACCACGCGCTCTACCATAAGTTTTCTAAGCCGATAGTTTTTCAGACGGTGGTCTATAGAGATTTGCAACATGGATAAAGTTGTGTTGTCTCTTAGACTGTGTCACTGTAGTTTGTAGAGATTTGCAGCATGAACTAGATCATACTAGTCACAGTTGTATACTAAAGAGCTATTAATGTTATAATTGGCTTATAATGTATATTTCAGGTCAAAATTGTAATATTCGTTATTATTGAATGCATTATGTTTTATAAAAAAAAATTAAACCCTCTCAAGTTTCTTTTTTAAAAAAAAAATATAAATATTTAATCTATATACAAATATTATACAATTAAATTTATATATTGTCTTAATTTAATATGATTTATCATATTATAAATTACTTTATAATATTTGAGTAATTCTACATATAACTATAAAATACGTAAACGCCGCATAATCGTTTTAAAATAAAAATAAATTTTATTTTAAAAAATTAATTTTTTTTTCATATAAACCCATATTTTATTCAATTTTTCAAAATAACTACATAATAATTACATAATTTATAATTACAAATATCTTTTCTCTAACATTCTTTTTAAAATGACTGCCAACATTTGAAAAGGTGCACGTGTCCCTCCACATTCTTCATTGAGTTGGTCTCGTACCAATACTCGTCAGTTCTACTATAGTATAAATTGTGGGTAGATTCCATGTGCCGCTCACATGTCACCGCGTTAATCTCTGAATTTCAAGTATCTCCGTTCTATTTTCTTTCACGAGTGGAGCACACGCACTTTACAATCAAGCAACGACTCTAGTAGTTCAGATTCCTTGCATTCTCTTTTATGTTCTTTTATATAAGTTATTTTATTTTTAAATCGATATATAGAAAATATTATTAATATTATAAAATTTAAATTTTAAAATTTATATTTTAAATCAAATTATATTATATAAATATTTTACTAAATATATTATCTGCAACAATCCGAAAATAGAATCTTTCGTCTTAATATTTTTCTAAAAATGGGTTTTTTCATTTTCCAATGATCACAGCAGTGAAAGTGAGTTTTGCAGTGATTTGCCCGCTAAAAATAGTGACCCTTTTTGCTGTATATAGTCTTCAAATAATGCTAATCTTCTCGGTGGTGACTTCTGCTGAGATTTTTTTTTTTTTTTTTTTTTTAATTTAATGATTAAAAAAATATTTTTTAATGATGTTGTGATATATTTTTTTTAAATTTATAAAAATTAAAAAAAAATGTGAACAAAGCCAAAAAAACAAAAAAAATGAAATGCACTGTAAAAAAACCCCAGTGGGAGCGCCTAGCTGTGTGCCTGTCGAGCCACCCTATGGTCTTCCCTATAACATAAATAGTAGCTTTCATTATATTTTAGGAAAATGATATTTTTCACTGACAAAAGTGATCACCGATAAAAGCTATGGCTTGTTTTTTTTTTTTTAATAGTTAAGAAAATGTTTTTTAAATAATTTATAACTTTTTTAAATATTTAAAGAGTTTAAAAAAATATATATATATTTTAAAAAGTTGGCCTTCTTAGTGGATACTCTCCCCACGCGTGTAGCAAAGTTATATATTTTAGAGTAATGCTGTATATAGTTATAAAGTGTGTAAATATTATATAATTTCTTTAAAAAATAGTAGAGTTTATTATTAAAAATTAATTTTTTATATATATTTTATATATATATTTTTTAAAATAATTGTACGATATTTGTAAAGTCATCACTTTAACTATTATTTTTCTATAGTTTATATCTCTATATTATCTTTCTTGACCGCTACTATTTTCTTAACACCTAAATCTATCAAGATTATTCGAGACCATTAATTTGGCTCCAACTTTTATTTTTTATTACGTGGCTATGGCACTGCAGTGTCAAGGAAGTACTGTTGTAAGGACTCTTCGCTCTGATCTGTTTTCAAAATTTTTAAAACTTTGCCAATTTTTTTCCCTTTTTAGAAAATCAAAACAAATAACTATGAATAGTATTAACAATAACGAAAACCGGATCAATCAAAAAAAAAAAAAATCTGAAGGCGAAGTTTTAAATATATTATTTTAATTTATAATATTATATTTAATATAAAAATATCTCAAAATATATTTAATGAATATAAATTTTTCTTATAAATAAATGATAACGATTTTATTTAAAAAAAAATAGTAGCTGTAATCGAGGAAATTAATCCGCCACTGCCATTGACAAGTAAAGTAGAGCCATGCACGTTTTTATACAGTAATATGCTATGAACGATTGTCGTACTCCCGTTTCCACTTTCTCGTGCTGCCCACAAACCTCTTTTGCACGAGTTAGAACAGAGCTCAACACAGAATTGAACGTAAAAGGGCATTAATGACGCTACCTTGTAAGAAGTTTAATTAAGTGTCTACTCACTCCAAATTTGTGGGGGGTGGCTATTAAGAATATTTTAACTCTTCTCACTATTTTTTATTGTTATTATTAATTTATTATTATTTTTTATATATTTTTATTATTATTTATTATTTTTTATCTCAGGTAATTCAATTAAGATACAAATACTTTTAAATTTTATGATGGCCATAAATTTATTTAAATACCAATAAGGGTTTTTATCTACCATCCTAGTCATAAATAGATATTCGAGATAAAATTATTAAGATAATTATTCTCCTGTGATGAGATTGATGTCTTTGTTAAATTATCAAAAGAAATGGATTTTTTCTTTTATTTGGCGGGATTTTTGCCGGTGAATTAGGGAAAAGCTTTGGAATATTCTGACTAGCATGGAGTTGATTGGAAATGATCATCTGCAGTATTTTGAGAGTTTCAAGCCTGCAAGCATTCCCATAATGAAGATTTTAAAATGGTTTTTTGCAAAAACCGAAAGTGAAAACTTCCATATATAATCAATTGATCCAGTACGATTTTATAGATCATAGGCCCTATTTTTTCAAAAAAAGAAAAAAATTGAGACCTTAAAACAAAAATGTTTACAAATTCCAAAGGCTACAGCTCGTTAATTTTTCCTTAAATGTATGGATTGGGGTTCTGCAATTCGGCTGCAGAAACTTTATACTGAAAATGAAATGGGCAAGAGGTCATTTATAACTGTTATCATGAATTAGATCAGGCACCGCATGCCTAATTACAAGAAATCAAAGGCAACTACATCTGACCTTATTACATGTGTGGTACTACAACTGGACTAGGTTATTTCCAAGCCGAACATCATATGTAGAAATGTAACATGATTGTTTGACCTATAATTTTCTGATACACGATTGTTTCATGCATGCACCTAATTCATCCTAACTGTATAAACAAACCCTGCACATGATCTGTCCCCTGGAGAATATTGCTTTAAGCAATATTTATTTATTCTGATGATCCTCAGAAATCCCAGTCAAATTCTGGCGGAAATACAACAGGATCAAATCCCTGCATATTGGTATCATTAGCAAAGGCGAAACCATCAAGATGATCGAAGACTGGATTATCAATTGAAGAGAGAAGATCGGTGTGATGAACGTTCATAAGAATGCCCAACATCTGGTCTCTTTGTTGTTGCGACTCTAAAATTTGAGCTTTAATGGATTCAAGCTGCGCTTTGAGTTCCTCAACCATCTTTTGCAAATGAAAAATGGGTCCAACACTGCCATAAACAGGGTCTCTCAGCCTTGCCGTTGCTTCGTAGACTATTGCTTTAACAGCATCATCCCTGCATGCCTCATCCACCATCTACGTACGCACGACCAAAATAACAATGCTATCATGTCTTAGATTATGCAGTTTACAGCGAGGAAAAAATCGACTCGACCCATATATATGATCCATGCAATAGTAATAAGGTCTTGCATCAGATACGATCGAGAAAGAATATGACTCATATATATGACATAAATTATGGCATGCATTTCTGCAAGCAAGAAAGGATTAATTCATGCAAGAACCATAAATATATATATACAAGTTCTCACCTGAATCATTTTGATAACATTGCTTGCACCAAACACTTTATGCACACCAGCAAACTTGTCCATTTCTTCACAGGGAAAGTATGGCGCAAGCAAGCAATTCCTTTCACATTTCCGACGGAGCATTCTGCAAGCGGCACACGGTTGCTGGACCCTGCAGCCTCGTGCCAGATCTTGGGATCCCATATTTTGGAACTGTTCGAAGTTGTGGTGCAGAGAAGTTTTGAACTCAGCTAGATACATCCATATATATATGAGAAGGTGCCATCGATAGGGATTCTGGGCAGTTTTGTTGGGGTGCTAAAATGTCAAAAGTTAGTGCAAGGAAGTTGCGGAGGCGGCCACTTGAGGACAGGTGTAAGATGATCAACCTGTTGAAAAATGTGATTCACTAGCTAACTGTTAAAGGCCGACATTAGTGGGTTTTGCCAAACAGTACCTAGAGACAAGTTAGTCGCTGTCCAACACACAGAAATTTCCCATTTTGAATGCCTGTCGAATTTGAAAAAGAGGGGGTCTATATGTTATTTGCATCGATCATAATTTATTTTTTTATTTATTTTAAATATTTGGAATTTGTGATAACTCACTAGAGATTTATTATTTATGAGATTTTGTGAAAACGGTGGGATTCAGTACCAAAATCTTTGAATTAATTAAATAAATTTTATTTTTTTTTTCACTGAAGTTTAAAAAAGTGGTGGGTTATATAAATTGAAATTATATTATATGTTTGGGAAGGTTACTAATTTTATTTTTTAATTTTTGTGAGAAATATTTTAATTTTATTAATTATAAAATTAAGATAATATATATCTAATAATGAAAATTAATTTTAAAATTCTTTTGTTCATGGTCAAACTCATTTTCAGACAGTAATTCTCTTGTATAAAAATCTTAGCTGTTATGATTAATTCTAATTTTCTATGACTTGATTATGTTCAACTCCCATGTGTTTATTACCTTTTGTGACCAAATTATTAATTTACAGAAGCTTTGCACCCTGACTTGACTGGCGGGCTATCCATGCACGTTTATAATAGCTTGAGCTTAATTTAAAGAATATAAATCTTAAAACTCTAGCTTTTTAACAAATTAAATTAATATAAATTTGATTTTTTTTTCCTTTTTAGAAAATTACCTGCGGAAAATACGTACATACTAATCCTTTTATTGACTCAATCAGATACTACTTACCTAGCTAGGAGCTAATAAAGAGACAAACAATCGCTTATTCAAAAATTTGGTCAGGATAAAAACAAAGATACCAAATTCCTACAAAGACAATTGAAGTTTCCAAACTAATAACACACATATTTAGACTAAACGGACACTTATATTAACATAATATTATATTATATATGTAACGCCCCAGCCCCCACTTGGGATGAGACAGTGATTGAAATATTGAGACATGTAATTCAAGACTACATACACTCATATATGACAGTTAAGATGCAATGCAACTATTGCATTCTAGCAGTATACAATAAATCACAACAAAAATTCATGTAAATCTAAATAAGATTTAGAGAAATTTTGTAAAATATCATGATACCATAAAAACTAAATATCCCAAAAGATTTCATTGTTTGAACATCACAAAATATAGGGGGTTTTTTACATTGTACATAAACTGTAAAACTCCAAGTGTCCCTTCGCTTGAGATACATAAAAAGACTCATTTCCTTTGAGGTGGTTTGGGCTACTAAATTCCCAAACTCTAAACAACCCTTTGGGCTTCTATGGTATACTAACATGCTTGTCTTAAATAGCCTGTTACAAAATCCATATGATCTCCTAAGGAGAGTGCATCCTCATGATCGAAAGACCTTGGTGAGTCATGGTCCTTATTCATAGTATCATGGATGTCCTTAAGGTATTACCAAGTGTTCCTTAACCAAGCAATAACAAAATTGTAGGGGGCCTCATGAGTGTACTTGTCCTCGACTAGGTCATTAATCTCATTTATCATGCTTAGGGTCTTGAGTACTTACCACAACTTTTACCATTTCGAGTTGGGAATGGTAGTGGAAATGAGTACGATAAGTGTTAAGGATGTGTTTCACACCACTAACTACACGGACACCTGCAAGAAATAAGAGGGCGATACTAGGTGTCCGATGGTTCTCCAATGTTTAAGTTAGATAAATGATCTTAGTATGTATATATATGAATAACTGAATTGAATTGACAGAATTACCTCTAAGTGCTATTTATAGGGGTGTAGTCGTGAAGATAATTAACATTGATGGATATATCCTTGACAGTTTTCCACATTAAATGGAGTGATCCTTTCCTTGATAATCCGAAGGCATTATCTAGCCTTCATTGTGCGCATCTATAAGACTTATCATATCCGTTATGGGTTATTGGGCCTTCACTACGATGAGCGTATAAGTACTAAATATCTCTTCCAATTACCTACTAGTTTTCTACATAGCAATACATAAGAAATTAATTTCGTATATCTTCATTTTCTACGCCGCTAGCCTCATATAGATGATAGCTTTAAGATCTACCCCGACATTTTCTTTTGTATTTATTTAAGCTACACCCTCACGTAGGTAGTAAATTCCTTGTATTTGTTAGGCCTTGACACGTGTCCATAACTATTCATGCTCTTCACATTCATTTCCAAGAATGATAACTGCCGGTACACAAGTAACCGTTCAATTTCCTAAGAATCTTTCAGGATCTCATCATTGCCTTCTTCCTGCATTGCCTTTTCCCTTTCCTTGCTTTATTGAAAAGTCTTCTTCCAAACTTTCTGCATCTCCATACTTCCTATGAAATGACTCATCACAATGTTACCACTCTACGCCTCGCAGTGGAGACCCCTTCTAGGGTTTCTACCCTTCTGAAGCTGAATCTTTCGAGGGCCAAACACCCCTTTCCTTCAAGGGGTTCAATTGACGCTTGACGACATCTACTCAGGAACTGACAAAACTACAGAAGACTTGCCGCATTCTTGGTTCAATGGAGTTTGTAATCCCTCTTGAAGGCACCAACACCATTGATGAAGAAGGTTTTTCAGGTCGAGTCAAGTGGACTATGACTCTAATTTTGCCATCTTGTGCACGACGTTTTCCATCTTTTTCAAATTTCACTTGCCCAACTTTCCCCACATGGTTGGCATGTGCTCTTGTGATCCTGCATAGTGTTTCGCATGGTTTTGGAGCCCTTGGGGGAGAGATACCCATGCTTGACGGCTTGTGAGTTCTTTTTCTTCTACTCTATGAGCCGACTACCGGGTAATATATGCAGCTTTTGTGTTAGAACAAATAGTCAATGGTTGGCAGCTTTTGAGCTCTGCCATTCTAATACTAAATCTTAGAACAAGAAACTTTTCTTTCTTTCTAGAAATGGCTAGGAGTTTCCTATCTCTAAGAAAGACATTCTTGACTTTCATGTTTAAGCCAATTGTAGAAAAGTTCTTGATGATAAGAAAATCTTAATCGATCTTACTGGCCATGAACAAGAACGCATTGATGCAGTTTTGAATTGGGCTAAAGAACATGATAGTAAGGGCAAAGAAGGTGAGCTGTGGACATACAAGTTACTGCTTCTGGTTAATATTGATAGGTTTCTTGTTATACTTGACCGTTCCCATGTAAAGGGGTGGAAACTAAAAGCTGTGAAAAAGACTTCTTCCAAGAAGAGGCCCACCACACTGCCTTCTTTTGAAACTCTTGCGAAACGTACTCTCCAAGTAGAGGGCGAGATGCCTACCAGCACTGAGGATGTGGAAGGGGCATCTGTCAAAATGGGTTTATATGAGACCATTGGTTCTGGTGCTGAGCCAAATTTTGTAAGGGAGGCACCTGCCATGCATCCATCATCGCTTGAGTCTCCTTGACTGAATGACCTTGACAGACTTATGGGCCAAGGCTTTATTGATTTGGTTGTTGTCTTTGATTATGAATCCCCTGCTAATGGGTCGAGGGACACCTTTGAATTTCTTTCCCTCCTCGCTTCTATGCCTTCTGGTGATGAGTCCAATTTTGATATTTTTAGCGCATTTTCTGTGAGTGTGGCATGAGATGTCGCCCATTACAATAGGCGTCCACTAGATTGCAAGCCCTAATGCTTTACCTACTACTATTTTGGGGGGCGTGACCCCATCGACAAATAATGAATGGGTCTCTATTCCCTCAACCAACCCTTATTCCTTTGGCAGCGACCAGGAAGCTTCAACTACTAGGGAGGGGGGTGGGTCATCAGGAGGTGAACAAGTATTGGGGATATGATAAGGGAGGGAAAGGTGAATAGGAAGGAGGAGAAAATGGAGGAGGAGGAGAAGAAGAAGAAGAAGGAAAAGATAACAGTGAGGGTAGAGAAGATTTTAACACCATTCCAGCTCACGGTCCTTCTATACCAGAGGTATAAGTTTCTTCTCTACCCATCACACCTGAGATATAATCCACAACTCCATTTATTTTGCCCAAAATGCATCCCTTCGGAAGGGCTAGTATTGAGGGCAAACCTATCGGGGAGAAGGGGAAAAGGGTCCTTCATGCATGAGTACTCCTCCCCAAGATGAGGCTGTAATCGACATATCACACTGCTTGTAGGTCTGCTTGATGCTGGTATAACTTTGTTTGTTACATTGCTTTTCTTTTCAACCTTTAATTTGTGTTTAATCTTTTCAAATTTTAATTGCACTCTAAAGGGCGTGGATAGTATAGCAGCTTGGATCATCAATGACCGTTGCGATCTAGAATTTGAAGTTATGGTGAGGCAAAAATTTTCCTTCTATGCCAAACATGAGATCTCTCATCTGTTAGCTAAGAAGACCGAGTTGAATTACTACCTTGAACTGGCTGACGGGCACATTCGGTCCCTAGAAGGTGAGCTTGATATCCTCTATAAGGAGGCGTCCGAGTTTTAGAGTGAATTACTTCACGATAGGTCCCTGAATGCCAAGTAAGGCTTTGCCTTATGATTGGCAAAGTTTGAGTGTGACTTAGCTCACACCCAACTAGCTGACACTAAGAAGGAACTGGAGTCCTTTTAGGAACAACTAGTCACGGCTAAGCAACACTACTTAGAATATGCTCAGTGTTGGCTGACTCATATGAGAAGCATACTTAGCTCTCACATAATCTTTCTCAAGCTAAGGCATCACACAATGCAGTTGAGAGGGAACTCAATATCCAACTGTCCAACGGCAAAGGATCTTATGAGGATCTACGCTAGAGGTTTCATACCTATAAATAGAACTATGAGGCTCTCGACGCTAAGCAGGATAGGTAGAACCAGATCTTGATCAATTTGAGAAAAAGGTATAGGAGCATAAGGTGCGATTGCAAGACTTGGAGGTTGAGCTAACTATTTCAAGGAATGAGGTGATCCGCTTGCAGCCACAGTTAGTCTCCAACATAGGCATCAGGGATCGAGCCTTTGGGTATGGGTAAGGTGCTAGTGTGGCTCATTTGAAAGCTTATATGTTCACTCACCACCGAATTGACCTGAAGCGCCTAAAGTTAGATAACCTCAAACCTCCCTACACAACAGTTTAATTTGTTGACTCCTTAGGGCGTAAGAGTATTCCTGATGCCTTCTTGAGATTGCCACCATCTTCATCGTCGTTCGAGCCCCTGCCAGCTCCTTTTTCATAGACTTTCAAATTTTTCTCCTTTTACATTAAACATTTAAATTTCTCACAAATACCATTGTGTAACCTTTTTGGACAAATTGGTGTATTGTTGATGATGCTTTGTTTTGCTACGAAATCTTCTTGCTTGGCTTAGCCCTTTCCTTTTATGCATGCTGCTTGCCTGTACTTGGATCACCTGGGTCATGAGCATCTTTTGACCTTCATACCCATTTTGTTATTCTGCGAGTCCTTGACTCATCTTTGGTGGCTAAGTGTGGGCGTCGTGGGGACTTTTAACCTCCATGCCCATTTTGTTGCACTACAAGTCATTTACTCGTCTCTGGTGGCTAAGAGTTGGAGTTGTGGGGTCTTTTGACCTCACGCTCATTTTCTTGACTCATTTTTGGTCACTAAGTGTGGGGGTTTTGGGGTCTTTTGATGTCTATACCCATTTGGTTGCATCGTGACTCATTGACTCAACTTCGGTAGCTAAGTATGGGGATCGTGGGGTCTTTTGACCTACACGCCCATGTGGTAGCACTTCAAGTCCTTGACTCGTCTTAGGTGGCTAAGTGTGGAGATTGTGGGGTCTTTGACCACTATGCTCATTCGGTTGCACCGCGAGTACTTAACTTATTTTTGGTGGCTAAGTGTGGTGGTCATGGGCTTTTTTGACCTCCACATCCATCTAGTTGGACCTCGAGTCTTTGACTCATCTTTGGTGGCTAAGTGTGAGGATCATCGGGTTTTTTGGTTGCACCGAGAGTTCTTAACTCGTCTTTAGTTGCTAAGTGTAGGGATCATAGGGTTTTTTGACCTCCACGCACATTTGGTTGTACCATGAGTTCTTGGCTTGTCTTTGGTGGTTAAGTATTGGGATCGTTGGGTCTTTTGACCTACACACCAAATTGGTTGCACCGCGAGACCTTAAGTTGTCTTTGGTGAATACATGTGGAGATTGTGGGGTCTTTTGACCTCCATGCCCTTTTGGCTGCACCACCTGTCCTTGACTCGTTTTTAGAGGCTAAGTGTGGGGCTCATGGGGAGTTTTGATCTCCAGGCCCATTTTGTTGCACCGCGAGCCTTTGACTCATCTTTGGTGGCTAAATGTAGGGGTTGTGGGGTTTTTTGACCTCCATGTCCTTTTGGTTGCACTGCGAGTCTTTAACTTTTCTTTGGTGGCTAGGTGTGGGGATCGTGGGGTTTTTTGGCCTCCAAGCCTATTTGGTTGCACCGTAAGTCCTTGACTCGTCTATGATGGCTAATTGTGGGGGTCGTGGAGTCTTTTGACCTCCACACACATGCCTATTTGGTTGCACTGCTAGTCTTTAATTTGTCTTAGGTGGCTAGGTCATGGGGTGACCTCTATGCCTATTTGGTTGCACCACGAGTCCTGGACTTGTCTATGGTGGCTAAGTGTGGGCCTTGTAGGGTGTTTTGACCTCCACGCTCATTTTGTTGCACTCTGAGTCCTTGACTCATCTTTGGTGGCTAAATGTAGGGGTTTGGGGTCTTTTTATCTCCATACCCATTTGGTTATATCACGAGTCCTTGACTTATCTTTGGTGGCTAAGTGTGGGGATCGTGAAGTGTTTTGACCTCCCCCCCATTTGGTTGCACCGTGAGTTATTCACTCGGCTTTGGTGGCTAAGTGTGGGGTGTGCTTCCAAGTGTAGAAGTGTCAAGTTGTATCAAGGATAAGTCCAGGATCGTATTCCAGAGGGACAATGGGTTATCAAAGCGTATAAGAGATTTGTGAGTAACAAATGAATCAAGTATGAGAAATGAAAATAAAATTCAAATGCAATGCAAGAAGATAATTGAAGTTGAAATTAGAGCTTCTAAAACAAACAAATTAACGAACACTTGGGTTGGGTATGAGAGTTTCTTTATTTCGGATTCTAAATAATTTTCTCGATTAACAATCCAATCAAGGCATTGCTAATCGGAAGATACAAATTTAAACTCAAGTTTTGCAATATTTTCCTAATAGATTCTGTACTTTACTAGTCAAACACACATTAACAAACAACTGAGATAGGCCTTGATAGTTTTCAAGCTTTTGTTGTGCCTTACGTCAACAACAAAACAAGAGCAAGAGCCGTAATCTATTTTCAATTTAAATCCGACTAGTAATATAGTGAAATCAACAATCAATCACAAAATATTGCATTAAACTAGAATCTAAAAATAAATTAAATCTCATTCCACAACCCAAGTTTAAGAAATTAGCTACGCATAATATTTCTAGCAACAAAAAATAATCTAAGTAAAGTCATATTAAAAATTAAAGAAAATACCAACATAGAATAAATCTTAGAATGCAAAATAGATGGTCTATAAAATATCCAGCAGTTCAAAAGGTCAAAGCTCAAAGAAATAAAACAAATCAAAACTATAAATAAATAAAACTAAGAAAATTAAATGAAGCTTCACGCTGCCCAAAGGAAATGAAAAAAAACAATAAGCCAAATCCACTAAAAGACCAAATGAAATGAATCCGTAAATGAAATTTTTATCTAATCCAAAGAAAAAGTAAAAGCAAGAAGAAAAATAGAGGTTGAACAACTGCCACAAGAAACAAAATTGAAATAAAAATAAAAAATGAGAGAGTTCCACCGTTCAAGATGAAAAAGAGCTGAAAAACTGGAAAAAAAAAACTGAAAAAAAAAACAGAAATGAGAGAGAGCCCTCCGCTACTCCCTACGCCGTCTTCACTACTGTTGCTGCTTTTACTGATCTACATGTGTACATGTGTGCATGCATGTGTGAGCTGGTCCACGTTTTCTGCATGTGTGCATTTTGAATGAGTGCTGTCCGAAGGGTCTTCTTTCTTTTGCTGTAGTAGCTGCTGCACATGTGAGTTTTCTGCAAGTGCTGTGTTTGTATGAGTGTTGTCCGCTGCATGTCTGCATGTGTTGGTTTGTTGCATGGTTGCATGTGTTTGTCTGCATGTTTGCATTTTCTGCATGTGTGCATGTGTTGGTCTGTTGCATGGTTGCATGTGTTGGTCTGCATGTTTGCATTTTCTGCATGTGTGCTGTGTGAGTCCACTGCATGGTCCGAATGTGTGCATGTGCATTGTGAGTCCACTGCATGTGTGTGTCCGAATGATGCTTTTGATCTCTATTAGATGAGATTCCATAAAACCATAGTTAACTTCTCTTTTCTTTCTCATAGGTCTCATTCTTTCTTTCCTTCCATAAATGCCCTACAATATATAAATGAATTGATATTATAGTTTAAGTATTTTAAGGGCAAATATGAGACTTTGATGTGCAAAAATATTGGCATCAATTAATTTGACATTCAATATTGGAATTTGATGCATAATTAAGTGTTCAATTCTTATTTGATAAAATAAATCACTCATTTAAACAACTTAATTATGCAATTCTAACCCTTTATCACACCCCCCAACTAACTTTTTGCTAGACTCTAGCAAATAAAGTGAATGAATTCATGCAAAGGTGAGATTTCCAACTACAATTTCAAAAAAAGTTCGAGAATCACGTGCCATGAAATAGACTTGTTGAGTTTAAGAATACTGGAGATAGATTAATCTGAATTTTGTATCAACTAAGAGATTTACACACAATTTAGTTAATCAACCAAGGGAATTACATATAACAAAGTTTGCTTTCTTTCAAGTGCATGGAAATGGGGTTAGAATTCCAAGATCGACTACCAAAAGACATTAACGGTTTCAATCACAACAACCAATCTGAGAAAACCACATGGTCTTACTCTAATTCAAAACCATTGTAGTGGCGGCTTTCACGCCATTACACTTTGAAAAGCACTTACTTTTTTTTTGTAAGGACCCCGGTAATAGGCAGCCTTTACCACTACACAGATGTAATTTATGTTTTTAGATTTCCTAGTGGGGGAATCGGACCTATGAATATGCGCCTATCCACACTTTCACAAGTCAGCCCTTACCAGTAGTCTACCTAAAGGATTCTTTTTTTTTTTTTTTTGGATCTTTGGCTTGTCCCTTTTCTCATTTAATTCATTTCAGATCTCTTCCTAAGCCATAAGGATATGGTTCATTAGAGTCTCAAACAATTGAAGTGTAAATCAACCAACAATGACTCAATGTAGTCTTTCTAGGCCTTCTGGGTATGTGTTGTGTGTGTTTTAGCAAAAATTTTAACATCTTTCTCTTGGTTTAACAACTAAATAAAAATGGATAAATCCCTCTTTTGACATAAACTCTTATTTGCACTACATTCCACATGTTCCATGACCTCAACAAATCTTTTTTTTTTTTTTTTTAATTGAACCAAAATATGTCTAAGGCATGCAAACAGAGAAATAAATTCTCTTCCACTCCCCAACTAGGTTGTAGCATTGTCCTCAATGATGCAAGAGAAACGAAAGAATTTATACAAAGAGAGTAGTTAAGGGGCAAAACAACTAACAGAAGAACCGAAAATTCAACGAAAACTGAAGGAAAGAGGAAAAGGAAGTACCTGGATAGCTTTGAAAGGAATGTAGCCAAAATAAAAATAAAAACTGAAGAACAAAAGAAAACAATGAAAAGAGATGGATAGATCAAGAACCATCAATTAGGATCAAGCAAATGTAGAGTAGATTCCTCAGGTGCAAAGTTAGAAATAAAAGGTTTGAGCCTTTGACCATTAACCTTAAAAATGGTACCATTGAGAGGATTCATTATCTCTATAGCACCATGAGGAAAAACAGTTTGTACCACATAAGGCCCATTCCATCGAGACCTTAACTTACCAGGGAACAAGTGTAACCGAGAGTTGTACAATAACACTTTTTGATTAGGCTCAAAAGTCTTACGTTGGATGTGTTTGTCATGGAAATTCTTCATTCTTTCTTTGGACAACTTAGAGTTGTTGTAGGCATCCTTCCTCAACTCATCCAACTCAGACAACTGCAATTTTCTCACTCAACCAGCTTTATCAATGTTAAAATTGCATTACTTAATGGCCCAATACGCTCTATGTTCCAACTCTACAGGCAAATGGCAAGCCTTACCATACACTAGTCTATATGGAGACATGCCCAAAATGGTTTTAAAGGCTGTTCTATAAGCCCACAAGGTATCAGACAATCTCAAAGACCAATCCTTCCTGTTTGGGTTAACTATTTTTTCAAGAATGTTTTTAATCTCCCTATTTGCTAGTTCAGCTTGTCCATTGGTTTGAGGATGATAGGGAGTAGAAATTTTATGATGGATACCATACTTCTTCATTAAGGCCGAGAAATGCTTGTTACAAAAGTGGGTGCCATTATCACTGATTATGGCTTTAGGCATGCCAAACCTTGCAAAAATGTTTTCTTTTAAAAATTTTAAAACAACTTGATGATCATTGGATTTGCAAGGGACTGCCTCAACCCACTTAGAAACATAGTCAACAGCAAGCAAAATGTATAAATAGCCATAAGAAAAAGGAAATGGTCCCATAAAATCTATCTCCCAACAATCAAAAATTTCAATCACTAGTAAGGGTTGCATGGGCATCATATTTCTCCTAGTGATTCCTTCTAATTTCTGACAAGGTTCACAAGTTTTACAAAAACTAAAAGCATCCTTGAACATGGTTGGCCAATAAAATCCGCTTTGAAAAATTTTGGCCACTGTTTTGTGGGCTGAAAAATGCCCACCACAAGCTTCCGTATGGTAAAAATTTAAGACACCAGAAATTTCGTCATTGAGTACACACTTCCTAATGATTTGATCTGAACAATACTTGAAAAGGTAAGGATCATCATAGAAGAATGATCTCACCTCATGCATGAATTTTCATGTATCTTGAGCGCTCCAATGAGGTGGTGTTTGTCCTGTCACCAAGAAATTTACTATATCAACAAACCAAGGCAAATTTTCAACTAACATAAGATGTTCATCAGGAAAAGAATCAAGAACTGGTGTCGGTTGTTCAGTTTCAGCAACTGTGAGCCTAGACAGATGGTCGGCTACCACATTCTCTACTCCTTTCTTGTCCTTGATGATAATATTGAACTCCTGGAGTAAAAGTATCCATCTAATCAACCTTGGTTTTGCATCTTTCTTTGTCAATAAATACTTGAGAGCTGCATGGTCAGTAAAGATGACTATAGCAGAACCAAGAATATATGCACGAAACTTCTCTAAAGCAAATACCACAGCAAGTAATTCTTTTTCAGTAGTAGAATAATTTTTTTGAGCAAAATTCAAAGTTTTACTTGCATAGTAAATGACATAAGGAAGTTTGTTCCTACGCTGTCCAAGAACAGCTCCTACAGCAAAATCACTTGCATCACACATGATTTCAAAAGAAAGTGACCAATCAGGAGGTTGAAGAATAGGAGCAGTGGTTAGCAAAGTTTTAAGCCGAAAAAAAGCTTCTTGACACTCGGGTGTCCAATCAAATTTTACATCATTCATCAATAGCTTACATAAAGGCTTAGAAGTAGAGCTAAATTCTTTGATAAATCTCCTATAAAAACCCGCATGCCCAAGAAAAGATCTAATGTCTTTAATTGACTTAGGTGTAGGAAGTTTAGAAATCAACTCAATTTTTGCTCTATCTACTTCAAGTCCTCTAGATAAAACAATATGTCCCAGAACAATGCCATGTTGTACCATGAAATGACACTCCACCCAATTAAGTAGCAATTTCTTCTCTTCACACCTGGCCAAAACAGCTTATAAATTGGTTAAACAACTCTCAAATGAATCACCAAATACAGAAAAATCATCCATAAACACTTCTAGAGTGTTTTCAATCATGTCACTAAAGATGCTAAGCATGCATCTTTGAAAAGTTGCTGGTGCATTGCATAAACCAAAAGGCATTCTCATAAAAGTAAAAGTACCAAAAGGACAAGTAAATGTGGTCTTTTCTTGATCCTCTGGTGCTATTTCTAATTGATAGTAACCGGAGAATCCATCTAAGAAACAATAAAAGGCATGTCCAGCAACTTTTTCTAACACTTGATCAAGAAAAGGCAAAGGAAAATAATCTTTCCTAGTGGCGGCATTCAATTTCCTATAATCTATACACATGCGCCAACCAGTAGGCATCCTTGTAGGAATCGATTCATTTTGTTCATTTTTAACAATGGTAAGCCCGGATTTTTTTTGAACTACATGAATAAGACTTACCCATTTGCTATCCGAGATGGGGTAAATGATACCCACATCAAGCAATTTCAACACCTCACCTTTAACCACTTCCTTCATTGTGGGATTCAACCTTCTTTGCATTTCCCTAGAAGGCTTTGCATCATCTTCTAAATAAATCCTATGGGTACACTCCAAGGGACTTATACCTTTTATATCAGCCATTGTCCATTCAATAGACTTTTTATGCTTCTTAAGGACCTCTAGCAATTTATCTCTTGTTCACTAGTTAAGTGAGAAGAAATTACCACAGGAAAGGTGCTTTGTGGTCCTAAGAAAGCATACTTCAACTCCAATGGAAGAGGTTTGAAGTCCAAAGTTGGGGATTACTCCTTCGAAGGCTTGAGGGTTGATGTCAATGGTGGAAGTTGCTCAAATTTTGGCCTCCATGGTGGAGTAACTTGCTGACCTATTGAGGAAACAAGAGATGAGTTAGTAACATTATCAAATATTTTCAAATCTTCTTCAAATTTCTCTAAAGAGTCAATAAGTTGAAAGTAATGTGCAGAATTTTCATCAATGAAATTTTTCAGCAAATTCACTTCATGAACTTCTTCAACTTCTTGCGGTTGCCTGCAAAGATTAAAAATATTTAGCTCCAAGGTCATATTTCCAAAACTCAACTTTAAAACTCCACTTCTACAATTTATGAGTGCATTAGAAGTAGCCAAGAAGGGTCTTCCTAAGATAACAGGTGCTTGGAAGGTAGAATGATTAGTCAATTGCATGTCGAGTACGACAAAGTCTACTGGATAGTAGAATTTGTCTACTTGAACCAAAACATCTTCCACAACACCCCTTGGAATCTTAATAGACCTATCAGCCAACTGCAATGTGATAGAAGTAGATTTCAACTCACCCAATCCAAGCTGAACATAAACATTATAAGGTAATAAGTTCACACTTGAACCTAAGTCTAATAATGCTTGGCCTATTTTTGAGCTTCCTATCATGCAAGCTATGGTAGGGGATCCTGGGTCCTTGTATTTGGAAGGAGTGTTGGTTTGAATAATAGCACTAACCTGCTCAGTAAGAAAAGCTTTCTTTTGCACATTCAATTTTCTTTTTACGGTACATAAATCCTTTAAAAATTTAGCATAGGTAGGAATCTGTTGAATAGCACCTAACAATGGTATATTAATCCTAACTTGCTTAAAAATTTCAAGAATTTCAGCTTGATGCTTATCTTTGTGTAAAGGGGCTAACCTTTGAGGAAAAGGTGCAAGTGTAGTGCTTGGGACACTTTCAGATTTCAAAGGATCATGTGCCTCATTTTCAGAAGGAGGTTTAGAAGTGTTACCATTCTTTTCTACCTCTTGAGCTGGAATGCCAATCACCTTACCACTTCTCAAGGTTGTAATAGCCTTGACTTGCTTGACATTTGAATCTCCTGCCACATTTTGAAATTTGTGGTTTTGGCCTTGGGGATTAGGCTGAGATTGTGCAGGGAACTTCCCTTTCTCTTGAGCACTCATGGTTGTAGTCAACCTTGTGACTGATCCTCGAATCTCAGCAATGGCTTGTAAATTTTGACTATTGATAGCAGCTTGGCTTTGCATGAATTGCTGAAAATTGGTGGACAGCTGCTGGAAGTTGGTGGATAATTGCTGGAAATTGTCTTCAAGGTTCTTTTTCTAGGCTGGCACCATGTGGTTGGCATATTGAGATGGTCCTGGACCTCCTGGGGTAGTGTAGGGTACAATTTGTGAAGGACTAGCTATGTTGGGTGCAAGTAAAGCAGCTTGTTCACCTCTCCAACTGAAATTAGGGTGATTTCTCCATCCCGAATTGTAAGTGTTGGAATAAGGACCTGAAAAAGATTTAGCAACCATATTAACAGCATTAGATTGATCCAAGAGAACTTCTTTGAAGGCAGGAATGGTCGGGCAATCATTAGTTGAATGCCCTTGGCCCCCACAAATATTACAGCTCAAGGTAATCTGAGGTACAGCTTGTACTTCATTCACTTTCTTCATTTCTATGGTTTCTAATTTCTTAGAAATCATAGCCAACCTAGCATTCAAATCATCTACTTCTCTCAGATTATATTTCCCACCCCCTGAAATTGTCCTTGAACTTTCTGACCTATCATGAACATCAGATGTATCCCATGATTGTGCATTTTCAGTTAGATAATCAAAATATTCAAAAGCTTCCTCGGGTTCTTTGTTAAAAAATGCTCCATTACACATGGTCTCCATAAATTGTCTCATTTTTTGTTGCAACCCTTCATAAAAAAAACTAATGACCCTCCAATTCTCATATCCATGATGAGGACATGCATTTAAAAGGTCTTTGAATCGTTCCCAACAATGATAAAATGTTTCCACATCCTTTTGGCTAAAATTCATGATTTGTCTCTTCAAAGCATTAGTTCTATGCATGGGAAAAAATTTATTTAAAAATTCAGTTTGCATTTCTTGCCAAGTCCCAATGGATCTTGGTCTTAAGGAATTCAACCATGTCTTAGCCTTGTCTTTTAAGGAAAATGGAAACAGTTTCAATCTTATGACTTCATCAGTGCATGTTCTATCCATGAATGTGGAACACACTTCTTCAAACTCTTTGATATGCAAATAGGGGTTTTCAGATTCCATACCATGAAAGTGTGGTAACAATGGAATCATCCCAGGTTTGAAATTAAAATCATTTGCATCAATAGGCAAAATGATGCAAGAAGGTGTGCTAGTCCTAACAGGCTGAAGATACTCTCTAAGAGTCCTGTTTGGATTCTCCACTTCCCTATCATGATGCTCATTTTCAGCCATGATGCTATCAGTGTCTAATGATGATTCTATAGAAGATGATGCAGAGCTAAAAGATGTCAATGATTGTGTCCTAAACAGTCGGGATGTATGGTCTCTAGTCCAACTAGTCATACAAGCAAGAGCAGATAATCAAAGACCATGAAAAATAAACAAAGAGAAGGAAAAAAAAAATTAGATGTCACCCAGGCTGTGAAAAGGTTCACAGCTCCACAACGTCCTCTCAGTAGTAGAGGAATGCTCTAATAAACACCAGTTGTCCCCGGCAACGGCGCCAAAAACTTGACTCGTGGTCGAATGTACTTCCAAGTGTAGAAGTGTCAAGTTGTATCAAGGATAAGTCCAAGATCGTATTCCACAGGGACAATGGGTTATCAAAGCGTATAAGAGATTTGTGAGTAACAAATGAATCAAGTATGAGAGATGAAAATAAAATTCAAATGCAATGCAAGAAGATAATTGAAGTTGAAATTAGAGCTTCTAAAACAAACAAATTAACGAACACTTGGGTTGGGTATGAGATTTTCTTTATTTCGGATTCTAGATAATTTTCTCGATTAACAATCCAATCAAGACATTGCTAACGGAAGATACAAATTTAAACTCAAGTTTTGCAATATTTTCCTAATAGATTCTGTACTTTACTAGTCAAACACACATTAACAAATAACTGAGATAGGCCTTGATAGTTTTCAAGCTTTTGTTGTGCCTTACGTCAACAACAAAACAAGAGCAAGAGCCATAATCTAATTTCAATTTAAATCCGACTAGTAATATAGTGAAATTAACAATCAATCACAAAATATTGCATTAAACTAGAACCTAAAAATAAATTAAATCTCATTCCACAACCCAAGTTTAAGAAATTAGCTACGCATAATATTTCTAGCAACAAAAAGTAATCTAAGTAAAGTCATATTAAAAATTAAAGAAAATACCAACATAGAATAAATCTTAGAATGCAAAATAGATGGTCTATAAAATATCCAGCAGTTCAAACGGTCAAAGCTCAAAGAAATAAAACAAATCAAAACTATAAATAAATAAAACTAAGAAAATTAAATGAAGCTTCACGCTGCCCAAAGGAAATGAAAAAAAACAACAAGCCAAATCCACTAAAAGACCAAATGAAATGAATCCGTAAATGAAATTCTTATCTAATCCAAAGAAAAAGTAAAAGCAAGAAGAAAAATAGAGGTTGAACAGCTGCCACAAGAAACAAAATTGAAATAAACATAAAAAAATGAGAGAGTTCCACTGTTCAAGATGAAAAAGAGCTGAAAAATTGGAAAAAAAACTGAAAAAAAAAAACAGAAACGAGAGAGAGCCCTCCGCTACTCCCTACACCGTCTTCACTACTGCTGCTGCTTTTACTGATCTGCATGTGTTCATGTGTGCATGCATGTGTGAGCTGGTCCACGTTTTCTGCATGTGTGCATTTTGAATGAGTGCTGTCCGAAGGGTCTTCTTTCTTTTGCTGTAGTAGCTGCTGCACATGTGAGTTTTCTGCAAGTGCTGTGTTTGTATGAGTGTTGTCCGCTGCATGTCTGCATGTGTTGGTTTGTTGCATGGTTGCATGTGTTTGTCTGCATGTTTGCATTTTCTGCATGTGTGCATGTGTTGGTCTGCTGCATGGTTGCATGTGTTGGTCTGCATGTTTGCATTTTCTGCATGTGTGCTGTGTGAGTCCACTGCATGGTCCGAATGTGTGCATGTGCATTGTGAGTCCACTGCATGTGTGTGTCCGAATGATGCTTTTGATCTCTATTAGATGAGATTCCATAAAACCATAGTTAACTTCTCTTTTCTTTCTCATAGGTCTCATTCTTTCTTTCCTTCCATAAATGCCCTACAATATATAAATGAATTGATATTATAGTTTAAGTATTTCAAGGGCAAATATGAGACTTTGATGTGCAAAAATATTGGCATCAATTAATTTGACATTCAATATTGGAATTTGATGCATAATTAAGTGTTCAATTCTTATTTGATAAAATAAATCACTCATTTAAACAACTTAATTATGCAATTCTAACCCTTTATCACACCCCCCAACTAGCTTTTTGCTAGACTCTAGCAAATAAAGTGAATGAATTCATGCAAAGGTGAGATTTCCAACTACAATTTCAAAAAAAGTTCGAGAATCACGTGCCATGAAATAGACTTGTTGAGTTTAAGAACACTGGAGATAGATTAATCTGAATTTTGTATCAACTAAGAGATTTACACACAATTTAGTTAATCAACCAAGGGAATTACATGTAACAAAGCTTGCTTTCTTTCAAGTGCATGGAAATGGGGTTAGAATTCCAAGATCGACTACCAAGAGATATTAACGGTTTCAATCACAACAACCAATCTGAGAAAACCACATGGTCTTACTCTAATTCAAAACCATTATAGTGGCGGCTTTCACGCCATTACACTTTGAAAAGCACTTACTTTTTTTTTTTTTGTAAGGACCCCGGTAATAGGCAACATTTTCCACTACACAGATGTAATTTATGTTTTTAGATTTCCTAGTGGGGGAATCGGACCTATGAATATGCGCCTATCCACACTTTCACAAGTCAGCCCTTACCACTAGTCTACCTAAAAGATTTTTTTTTTGGATCCCTGGCTTGTCCCTTTTCTTATTTAATTCATTTCAGATCTCTTCCTAAGCCATAAGGATATGGTTCATTAGAGTCTCAAACAATTGAAGTGTAAATCAACCAACAATGACTCAATGTAGTCTTTCTAGGCCTTCCGGGTATGTGTTGTGTGTGTTTTAGCAAAACTTTTAACATCTTTCCCTTGGTTTAACAACTAAATAAAAATGGATAAATCCCTCTTTTGACATAAACTCTTATTTGCACTACATTCCACATGTTCCATAACCTCAACAAATCTTTTTTTTTTTTTTTAATTGAACCAAAATATGTCTAAGGCATGCAAACAGAGAAATAAATTCTCTTCCACTCCCCAACTAGGTTGTAGCATTGTCCTCAATGATGCAAGGGAAATGAAATAATTTATACAAAGAGAGTAGTTAAGGGGCAAAACAACTAACAGAAGAACCGAAAATTCAACGAAAACTGAAGGAAAGAGGAAAAGGAAGTACCTGGATAGCTTTGAAATAAATGCAGCCAAAATAAAAATAAAAACTGAAGAACAAAAGAAAACAATGAAAAGAGATGGATAGATCAAGAACCATCAATTAGGATCAAGCAAATGTAGAGTAGATTCCTCAGGTGCAAAGTTAGAAATAAAAGGTTTGAGCCTTTGACCATTAACCTTAAAAATGTTACCATTGAGAGGATTCATTATCTCTACAGCACTATGAGGAAAAACAGTTTGTACCACATAAGGTCGTGGAGGTGCACATTTCTTCACTAGAAATCTATAGATAACATCGAGACATCCATACACAAGAAATCAAGGTACAACCAAGCAATCAATCAATCATAAACCAAGATAGTCTACAGGAGGATGATGTCATCTACTAGCCATGAATTGAGTTAAAAATTTCCTGGCTAACTCCTCGAAACTATTAATGGTCCCTGGCCATAGAGTTCCAAACCAACCACGTGCAATCCCTTTCAAGGTCAAAGGAAAGATGTGGCAGGCGACCTCTCTTGGAAAACCGTGGAGGGTCATGTGTGCTATGAAATTTTTCAAATGATCAATGGGGTCCCTAGATCCATGATACATATCAATATGGGGGACTTTGAATTTAGTTAGAAGTGGTACCGCCATCACTTCATCACTATAAGGGAGGTATGTTTGATTCAACAATTGTTTTATAAAGGAGGATCCTCCTATCTTTCTCGCCATCTCTTCATTTGTCGAGAGGGCTCTTAAGCTCATCATGCAGCTTTTCCTTTCTAGTTCTTCAGCATTGACCCCACCTGCGTTGTGGGTATCTCTCTCACCCTTTGTTTGTTCATTATTAACTAGTGGTGTAGCAGCATGCTACTGCCTTAATTCCTCTTTACCAGGGCCATTGCTTTCTTCAATTTATCTTCCATATCCGCTGGTCTCACTTCCATCTCTACCATGCATATCTCTTGGTCTCTGTTTGCTTGCGATCGTGTGGTAGTTGGCATATGAAAATCACGTTGAAATTTATATGGATCCCACAGATGGAGCCATTGTTAAGGATGTGTTTCACACCACCAACTGCACAGACACCTGTAAGAAAAAAGCAGGCGGCACTGGGTGCCCGGTGGTTATCCGATGCTTAAGTCAGATAAATGATTTTAGTATGTATATATATTAATAACTGAATTAAATTGACAAAGTTACCTCTAAGTGTTGTTTATGGGGGTGTAGTCATGAAGATTAACACTGACAAACATATCTTTGACGGTTCTTCGCATTAAATGGAGTGATCATTTCCCTGATAACCCGGAGGTGTTATCTAGCCTTCATTGCATGCATCTATAAGACTTATCAGATCCGTTATGCATTATTGGGCCTTCACTTTGATGGGCCTATAAGTACTAAATATCCATTCCAGTGAGATTTCAAAAAATCTCAGTAAGCAAACAAACAAGATCCAATAGATAACATAGATATATAAAGGCAAACCATGAAATGAATTTATGGACATGTACTTAACAAAAAACTTGGTTCATGCAATTTGACTTTTCCATAAAACATCTTTTCATTTTTACACATTGAACAATATACATATAGCACATCCTTATTTCATTGCCTTGTTAACTTCTTGTAACATGTAGTTTGGATATCTCATGGCTCCATTATGTACCGTTGGTTCCAAACTAGTTACCACATCATCCAACGACCCATTTGACAGAGGTGACTACATTGTAGTCCTTACCATGCAACAGTTCACCATTTTTCCTTCATCGCATATAACAACACGTGTGACACCCACTAGTTTTAGGTACTACCTAGCTCTGGTATCCTTTCTACGAGGATCCATTCAAGGTCGGCTGACGGTACTTCATTGACTTAGGGGCTAACACTCCAATTTACACACTCTAGAGTGGATAGAGTAGCTCCACCAGGACATTCCCCCATCCTAGCATTTGGGGTTGTGATAAAACATGTACAGACTCTTTTATTTGAAAACAATACACAACCCAAAGACATGTGACATGAACTTGTGACACTTTTCTTTTCATGTATCATTTGAACATGTAAATGCTGAAATTCATAAAACCATGTGACACAAAATTGAACATCTCATGTTACGATTTGAAAATATTAAAATATTTGAATACTTAGTTCACAAACATAGGTAATAACATTTGAGGCATATCAAAGTAGAAGAGCAATATCTTAAACCTGAAAACATATGCATAGCCGAATCATTTGAAAATTACAAAAACATGTTATAACAAAAAATTTGAACCAATATTTCTAAGCATACCCGAAAATATCATGAACAAGTAAACATAGCAAAAACATGTAAATTCAATTATAAGGAATCACATAGCAAGAGATGATCACAAATCAATTATTTCATATGATGGCGCATGAAAATGCAAAGTTTACATGGCATATATAAATATTATCCAAAGTAGGTTGAGAGTCCACTTACAAAAATTCAAAGCAATATAACATGATCAAACAAGTTGTAAAAGTATTCATTTAACTAATTAGAAACAAGAAAACATAACCCTAATCTGACGTGTGTGGATTTGCTAGGGTTTTTCTTGCTTATGGAGGCACTTCAAGCATTTGGCCTAGAGGCCATTGGTCGAAAGGTGGTCGCATTTCCCCTTGATCTTGGTTAGGTCTTGGGCGTGCAAGTGTGTGCATGGCATATGTGTGATTCATTGCCAAGATTCATTGGAAACATGATAAAGTAACAGCTTCTAGTTTTCGGCCTGCCCCCTAGGGAAAACCCTAGTTTTGTCAAAGAAAACCTCTAAGAGTAAGATCAAATGTTTGTGTGTGGTGGCTGTGTCTCCCTTGAAATTGAGCCCTTGAGACCCTATCACCCCTTGTGTTTGAGCATGTGCATGTGTGTGTAGGCAGTAAGAGTTAGGGTATTACCGTGCAGCTCTTCCCTTGAAAATGTGGCTCCTAACTAATTTCCTTGCTCATGACTAGAGAGAAGAGAGATGAGAATGACGTTTGTTTGAAGAGAAAGTGTGAGAAAGTATGTTTGGAAAGGTGAGAAAGTGAAGAGACAAGTCCCTCCTAGGTTGGTCATGTAAGAGAGAAATGGGAGATGCAAGTGTGAAACCGAAATGACATCTGTTGCCCAGATGACTAACACAAGAGGGGGGGTGAATTGAGTTGTATTAAAAAATAACAATTATAAATCAAATATATAATATAAAATATAAACAAAATATGAAATAACAATAAATATAAAGAGTAAGGGTAAGAGAGAAGCAAACTCAGTATGTTAACGAGGTTCGGCCCCACTGCTTACGTCCTCGCCTCAAGCTACCCCTTGAGGATTCCCAAATTCACTATTCAACCTCCTTCAGGTGGAGATAGAAACCTATTACACCTTTGAACAACACCGCTACAAAGGATCCGTGTAGAACACCCTCTACACTTGCAATCACCTTACACGTGGTGATTCAACTATTCTCCGTGTAGAATGCTTTCTATACGCACAAGGGTTATACACACCCTTTTTCTGATACAAAATCTGATAGTGGGTAGGTTATCAGAAAACACTCCTCAATGAGTGAAATAAGAACAATACAGCACACATATATCTCTCAAAATGAACAAGGATTAATGCTCAATGCTTAGAGAAGAGAGACTGAAAGCTTTGAATGAATGTTATATGCTCTGGATGTTGTGAATGTGAAGCTCTCAAATGATCTATTTATAGGCATATGAGACTTCATATTCAAATTTAAAAAGATTCACATGTCAAAGACAACATCATTCACTTTTTCAAAAAAATCAAACCTAATCTTTTACTTTTGGCATATGACAAAAGGAGCACACTTTCCTTTTCAAAAAAATCAAACCTAATCTTTTACTTTTTGCATATGACAAAAGGAGCACACTTTCTTTTTCAAAAAATTCAAACCTAATCTTTTACTTTTTGTATATGACAAAATGAGCACACTTTACTTTTCAAAAAATTCAAACAAAATCATCTACCTTTTGTATAAGTCTAAAAAAGAATCAATCACTTTTGAAAAAATTTAAATAAAACATGCACATGTGAAAGATGACAATCAATCATCTTTAATATTTTCAAAGTTCAACTCTTTAATCAAGGCATGCACATGTAAAAGATAACAATCAATCATCTTTAATATTTTCAAAGTTCAACCCTTTAATCAAGGCATGCACATGTAAAATATGACAATCAATCATCTTTCAAAATTTTCAAATTTAATTTTCAAAAAAATTCATGCACATGTGGAAAATGTATTTTAATGCCTTATGATAAAATATGAATTTTGAGCATTAATCCTAATTTCAAATTTTAAGAGATTTACAACATTACTCTATGACTTTAATGTGAACTTATTTCCTTCTTGCTCATGCTTGGTTCTTTGATGTGCTTGACTCCATTGTGTGGACAACTTGAGCTTGAAACTCCTTTATTCTTTGAATTCATTTGTTATCATCAAAATCCATGTGTAGATTTATAATCACATGAAACTTGAAACCTTGAGTTCAACAACATCCAAAAGAAAAGACCATTGGATAGTTGTAGAGATGGATAAATGAAGGTCTGAAGTGGTAGAGATGGATACATGAAGGCAAAAATAAATGTCGTAGGATACATTTAATATATTTAGATGCAGACGAATCAAGATCTTGTCAAGTTGTTCGAATTTGAGAGTCTAAAGTGGGAAACAATGTTGTTTTACTTAATCCCTAAAACTCCCCCCTGCGGGTAGCTCAGTCTTTCACTCTCCAATCTCTTTGTCTCACTTACTCATCTCTCAGCTCTACCCTTTCTCTCACTCTTAGTCTCACACTGTCATTGTGAGGTTGTCGTCGTCATCTCTCTCAATTTATTTGTAGTTCTATAAGTGTCCTGACTCCCGACCATTTTTTTTTTCTTGAGTTATGGAAGATGAGATTGATTCGAAGAATTGGAGAATGGGATTGTGGTTTGTGTGCTATGGAGATTAGGTTGTTTGTTGTGTGAGTTTGAGATTGTAGGGCTAAATTTTGTGAATATATTTAGGATTTTGTATTGAAACCCTAATTTAGTTATTTATTTTGGGGTTTTAGATTGGAATCCTAAGTTAATTTAGGGTTTCAATTCGAAACCCTTAATTTTGTTTGAGGTTTTGAAACTGAAACCCTATTCTATTTTGGGGTTTCGATATTCAAAGCCCAAAACACTGGTGATGCTCGTGATTATATAACTTTAATTTTTGTCGTTTTTGCATCATATCAGGTTTTTTTGAGTCAATGAGAATTGATAATCGGTCAAATTTAAGCATTAGTGCTAGCTCTTCTACCCCTACCCCTACCCCAATGCCCCTACCAAGTAAGAAACCAGTTTCAATTGTGTGGTTTCACTTAACCAAAATAGATGGTGGTGGCCCCAATAACCCCTAAGTTAAGTGTAACCCTTGTGGTAAAGTGTATGTATGTCACTATAGAAAACATGATATATCCTAATTGAAAACAGTATAGGAGACACCTAACTCGTATAGTCATAATGGACGAGTTACTATTTTGGCTTGTTGAGGGTTAAAGGTTTTAAGCATATTCTAAGTACTTGAAACCTAGGTTTAGCATTCATTCGTGGCACATGGTGATGAAAGATATTATGAAAATTATGGTTTACAACAAGATTTGTTGAAAAACCAATTGGTGGGTCAAAAAGTTTGTCTTACCACCGATATATGGACATCGGTTCAAAATTTTAATTATATGTTTTTTACGGCTCATTTTATAGATTCTGATTGAAGATTAAAAAAAAGATTATCAAGTTTTGTCAATTTTCTGATCACAAGGTTGAGACCATTGGGAGGGTCTTGGAGACTGTAATAAAGGAGTAGGGGTTAGTAGGTTGTGACAGTAATGGTTGATGTTTTAGGACGTCTTAAGAACTATCTTAGAGTGGCCAACAGTCATTCATCGATGATGAGTGTTTGCATATGAGATGTGTTGTACATGTTCTAAATCTTATTGTGACTGATGGTTTGAAAGATCTGCATGATTCGGTTGCAAGGGTTGCAAGTGTGTTGATGTTTGTGACATCTTCACCTTCTAGGCTTGATAAATTAAAGGGAGTTGTGAGGGCTACGTGTATTGAATGCAAGAATGACCTTTCTCTTGATGTTGGAGATGATCTAAGAGTATAAAAAGGTCTTTGTGTTAATGGGTGACGAAGACATTCAATATGTCAAACATTTTGGGGATGAAGGGAGATTAGGCAAGCCTATTAATGATGATTGGGAAGTAGTTTGGATTTTCGTAGACATCTTGAGGTTTTCTATGAGGTCACAACCAAGATTTCCTATTCTTTGTACCCTACTTTTGATGATTTTTCTCAGCAAATATATAAGGTGAAAGAAGAATATAATGAAATGTGCAAGAGTGAAGAGACTAGGCTGGAGGAAATGATATTGAGCAAGAGAGTTAAGTATGACAAGTATTGAGAAGATTTGAGTAAGATGAACAGTTTCCTGTATGTGGCTGTTGTACTTGACCACCAATATAAAATTGATGGCATGCCATATGGATTAGGATTGACGAATGAGAACACATAAGTGGATCATATTACGGTAAGGGTTAGGGAAACCCTTGGAGATTAGAGTGAGATGAAAGGTTTGAGAAGGACCCCTGATCCGTCATCCTTAAGAGGCCCAGTCTGAGTTGGATAGATACTTGGCATCAAATTTGCATCCATTTATGCAGGGGTTTGATATCTTATCTTGGTGGAAAATCAATGCCATCAAGTATCCCATCTTTGGAGATATTGCTTGCAGATTTTTGGACATCCATGTTAGTACCGTAGTCTCAGAGTTGGCCTTTTAGCATTGGGAGCGCATTTTGGATCCATTTTAGAGCTCATTGTTTCCTACAACTATGAAAGCATTAATTTACACTAAGAATTGGATTAAAAACGAACTAATTTATATTTCGGATGTAAGAGACTTTGAGGTGGCTGACGTGGAGAAGGGTGGTGATCAGCCTGAACCTGATAATTGCTCTTAATTCATTGATTTGCTTTTGCTTATAATATATTTTATTATTAACTTCAAATTTAATTATTTTAGGGACAACTGCGATACATGAGCTACGTCTACATCGTTCACAATATGACTTCGTGTGTATTAGAACTACTATTGCCATTAGCTTGTATAATTTGTTCCTTAATTATTTTTTGTGTTTATATGATGTTTGTAATTCTAATTGTTTTTCTTAAAATTTTTTTCAATTTTTATAGTCTCATTGTCATATGCCCAATCATATTCTAATAATCTCATATTGATCTCAATTTCATTTTGGTTAGTACTTTTAATATTTGTAATTTTTACATATCTATATAATGTTTATATTTATGATTTTGTTTTTTGTTTATAATTTAATCTAATTTACATATTTATACAATGTTTATATTTATGATTTTTGTTTATTGTTTATAATTCTAATTTATTTTTCTATTAATATTTCATATTTTATAATCTCACAGCCTCACAGCTCAATCATTTGCCCACCAGTGTGACCACCTGATAATTCCAATATCAAAGTCAAGGTCAAATGATTTAGGTGAATTGTAATCATGTTACAATTTGGGCCAGGTAGGGGGTCGATGGATCAGAGGTTCACCCTCACCCCCGGCACCTGGACTAGCAGCGCCACCCCGAGATGCGGATGCGGGTGCAGGTGGCACCCCTTGTCATGTACAGCTGATATTTATTTCCCACGTATGAATGTATGCTAGAAGTCAAACCACCATGTGCTTATTACCTAGTTTATGTTCAAACCACGTACGACAGCCGATTTCTAATTTTCTTTGACTTGACTGGCAGGCTATACATGCACGTTTTTCAATAGCTTGAGCTTAATTTAAAGAATATACATATTAAAGCTTAACCTTTTATACGAGTTAAATTTGTTAAGAATATAATATAACTAATTAAATCTATTTATTTTTATTATAAAGTTTTGAAATAAATAAAAATTTCACATAATATTAGAATAAAAATTATAATTAAGTTCGAATCTTAACTCTACATTCTATATCATTTAATTAAGAATGACATAACAATACTTGATTTGTAAACAATTTTAATTTTAAATTTATCTAACAAATCAAGTTACGTCAAAAAATTACAGGGTGTTCTTTGCGAGCTTCCAAATAGAATTTTTCACAAATTTATATAAATTTGATTTTTTTTTTCTTTCTAGAAAATTACCGGCAGAAAATACATACTATTCCTTCTATTGACTCAATCATGCACTACTTACCTCGAGCTAACAAAGAGACCCACAATCTCTGGTTCAAAATCTTGGTCAGGATAAAAACAAAGATAACAAATTCCAACAACTACAATTGAAATTTCCAAACTACAATTGATAAAACTATAACATTGAAATCGCTCTTAATTTCTCAAATAATTTAAAGACAAGTATACATCACTTCTTTGACATATCATGAAGGGAGATTTGGAATGGTCCATATAGAAAATAGATTCTCTCACTTTCTTCTTTTAATTTGAGAGTGAAATAAAAAAGAGGTAAGACATATCAAATAAATTCTACAACATTTATTATTGTACGTATAAATGCCGTTGGACAATTTTAAACAAGGAATAAATGCGTTGGGGATCATTAAATGATCAATATACTATTATTTTGTGCCTCTGAATAAAGGGCGAGTTCTTTGTACGATCTTGATTCTTCATAGAAATCGAGAAAGAGCTTAGTGATGTTTTCTTTCGGGTGACGGTGAACATCGCCACCGGACTTTGCCAGATTCGATCCACTCTTGCTTGAAAACACTATTCATGGATTGAACTTCGACATTTTGTTTTCACTTGTCCTTCCAAAAATCAAAAGTATTTTTCCATTCTATTTTTTCTCTCATCGTAATCACACAGAATTGGAAGGATTGGAGGACTGGGTTTGAGCAGAGATGATTGGCAAGGAGAATTTTGAGTAAAGATAAAAATTTAAAATATTATTATTATTTTGAGATTTGAAAAAGTTATATTGAGATTTAAAAAAATTAAATTATATATTATATTTTGTGTGAGAATTTAAAAAAGTTGTAATGACAAGATGAAAATTTTGAGTTAAGATAAAAATTTTGAATTGAGAGATGTTTACTAAACCTGCCTGAGAAATATTTGGCTTTTTAAAATCAATTGGAAACACAACGTGCATCATTCTAATTCAAGGGTGTAAACAACCTGGCTGTTTGAAGTTCAATTATTTGAGTAGGAGTATAAAGAGGTGGCAATATATGACATGACCCGTAAATTCAATACGAACACAATATAAAATTTATTGATTTTATGTTATATTTATGTTTTTTACAAAAAAATATATTTTTCTAACACATGGCATGACAGATCATCATTATAAAGATAAAGTAACAGAAGGTCGACTTGTAAAGATTGAAATCAATAGATGAATTTTTACTTTTAAGCGAACCACATACATTTTAGAACCAGACACTTTCTATCATGCATACTTACATAAGCATCTATATTGTTGCATATGTTTTTCAAGGAGAAAGAAGAAATTGAAACATGTGGAAATTAAATATTAACGAACAAGGAGGCTCCACAAATTGTAAGAGCTGATCTTCACATGATAAAAACTTGAGTCGATGCGAGCAAAAGGAGAGCAGGCAGGGATTTCTTTAATCCTTGTCAAGTCTTGAAACTAAATCGAGATAACTTTTTAATTCTGTCCTTCAATCTATGGGAGTTCGAATCAAGAAGATTTTCAAGTGATTTCCCCTTTTTGGTCCGGTCCCTTCCGGCTTCCTTCAAAAGTTTTGCTAGTCTTTTCTTCTCATCTTCAACATCTGGATTTGCTGTTCCAAGCTTTTCTTTTCTGGCCTTAAGTATGAACTCAAGTATCTCAATTGCATCTTCCACCCTGTAAAATAAAGACCACAATTCTGTAACATAGCATCTCCGAAACAGAGGGCACTGAACTTCCGAACTGGACAACTAAGAACAGAGTTCAGGCTGCTCAGGTATTATGTATGCATATATATATATATACACAATTCTTTGCTTTAACCTTAATTTTGTTTTCGTTTTTTGTTCTCAAAATTATGGGGGTGGGGGAAGGGTTTTGAACCTGAAGAGAATCCTGAAAAATGTGAGGGAATCATGGCCAAAGCATAAGCAGCAAGAAGACAAGACACCAAAAAGGCTCACATTTTACTAACATGAAGATTTGCAGTGGGTGGGTGGGCAGAATGGAAATAGATATAGGCTTTCTAAAACAACTTTACAAGAGAGAGAAACCCAAAAGAAGAAGAAAACAGAAAGGCAACCTAGTGGAAAACTGAAGGCACGGCATTCATGACCTAAAGAAAAGGTAAAATGATTATAAAGAATGCCCACCTTCCCATGGCATCATAAGTTGCAGCAAGATTACTATAAACTCCAACTGTATCCAAGTGAAATGAACCACACTCCTGCTCTAGTATTTCCCTTGCTTCCTCAAACAATCTGGCAGCCTCACCTATCTTGTACAGCTGCACACAAGCCAATCCCATCTGGTTCAACAGTATTCCAAAGAAGACCGATTTCTTCTCCCCGGTAGAATGAAGCTTGACTATAGCACTCTCAAAAGAGTTTCGAGCTTCTCCATACCTCCCAACCATGTAGAACATCACACCCATCTGTGCTTCTATTCCTGCAATCGTGTTATGCTGCCCAGGAATATCCTCCAGTAACTTCACTGCCTTTTGCAACAGCTTCAGTGCTTCCTCTGGCTCATTTACAGCTTCATATATTGAAGAGATCTCAGTCAACCCACAGGCAATTTCCTCAGCTGTGGCTCCAAGCACAGGTTTTGAATATATCCTCAAGGCATTCTCACAGTATGATTTGGACTCCCTTAACCTTCCTGTCCTGTAGTAGAGGTCAGCAAGGCGAATAAAGACTGATGCTACAGAGGGGTGATTGTCACCCCTGGTGGATTTGAAGACTGTAAGTGCCTTCTGGTAGGAAAAAACAGCCTCATCAAAACGGCACAGAGACAAGTAAATGTTACCGATGCTAACATCAATAGCTGCAACCTCATTGTCTTGCCCATTGGCAATCATTGCCATGCTAGCAAGGACAAGGTGCTCGAGTGCAGACTCATAGTCTTCCTTTGCCTCGCAGATGAGAGCCATGAGACGCCGATCAGCCGCTTCTTCAAGGGATGATAGTGCAGTATGCTCCCTATGAATTTCAAGAGTCTTCTTACAGAAGAGCTCTGCCTCATCAAATTGCATTGCTTGAACATGGGCCTCAGCCAAGTACCTGCCATTTCCAAGTCAAATGACTGGCAATGAAGTTATGCTAGATAGTTTTGGGTCTTGTCACAATTACTTTAGGTTTATGAGACAAACCCCAAATGTACATAACACTGGTGAATGAACAAAAATATCTAACTAGAGGTCAGTTAACACATATGTTATTCCTACGAGGGAAAACAACATTATACTATGAACTGAAATTTTTGGGATTGTTCAACGATAAATATTTCTACAAATCTATAGTTATTGTTGTCTATAATCAGGTTCAATGAGTTCTAAAGCCCTCTATTTAATCTAAACTTCATGTTTCTGAATTGGCACTCTCAGTTGTTGCAACAAAATGTGGCCAGTCAAAAGCAAAGCAAATATATAGTAAGTTCCACCAATTTCTTATACCTCTTCCATGATGTTACCCTTCCACACTCACCTTCTTCTATATGTGCGTCAGATGCTAGCAGAATGAAAAAGAACCATTCTCAAAGAGTTTCTTCAAGGAAGTTCAATGTAAGTGGAACTAAATTTTATTTCTGAAGAAAAACATGACCAATTCACATTATCCTCCAATTATGTGAATTATCCACTGCCAGTGGAAGGGCAAAGAAAGACTTAGATGATGAACTTGCTAGGAGTGTGGTCTCAACTTTTGTAGGCCATATGGTGTTTGGCAAAATTGTATCCACCAAGACAGGCTTTCAACAGGCATATTCTTATGATTTTATTGACAACATGTGCCAAAAATTTACTTGCATGATAACCTAATGGAAGAATTTATGAAACAAGCATTGTCAAAAGAATATAATCACTGCCCATAGGTTAACAATGATTGCCATGATGCGTGCTTGTGCCCAGAAACTTCATCACAAATTCAAATGCAACGGCCAAATTCACCCAATTATGCAGGAAACTAAATCATACGCTCCAATTTTCAAAAAGAGTACGGTAGTATCCAATTGCATCCCACGCTAAAGTGAGGCAGTAGCTAGAATAGGGAAATGAAATGGTACCACAGAGCTTTACCTGTAAGTCTCTGCAACTCTTGGATCCGATCCACCCAGAGCCTCAATCTGGATCTTTAAACCCGACCCATAGCACGAAATAGACTTGTCCAGCCTCCCCAGCATCGAATACGTATCCCCGAGTTGCATGTACCCGGAAAACTTCGCAAGTGCGTGATCGGACCCGTTCTCCGGATCCGGAACCTCAATGGACCGTTCCAAAACCTGAACCGCCTCCTCAAACCGCCGCAAGCTACAGTAAATCGCGGCCACGACGTGCAAGCTCATGACATACTCCAGACCCAGACCCGAACATTGTTCAAAGGACTTGGAAGCCCGGAGCGCATAGTCCAGCGCCTTAAGCGGGTTCTCACCAGAAACCATCGTGTCCCTGGCAACCTTCAACAGAAATGGACCCAAATCCGGGTTCTCGAACGAGGAGTCGTGAGTGGGTGTCTTTTCTGGGGTCTTTCCTTGCCGGGTTCGCGAATTGAAGGGAGATGGGGTTTTGATAGTGTTGGCGTTGCTACCATAGGGAAGTGACGGTGTCTGAGGTGGAGTTGGCACGGAGACTAAACCCGGCATGGCTGCAAATTCAATTTCTGGGCTAAAAGATACGAATTTGGAGAAACCAAAAGGTAAATACGAAGGAGTACCCAGAAATCAGTTCAGGGACGATGGTGGATGAAGCATTAGAGCTTGAAGAAGCGAGAAATCAAATGGGTTTCTGCGGGAGTGAGCAAGGAATTAGATAAGTGGGGGATATAAGTAGAGGGATTGAAACTTAGTAGTGGTGGTGGTGGTGGTGGTGGGTTGTTGCTTGGAAGAAAGTCCTAATGATGAAGGAGTTGGGGTACTTTAATTTGAGAACAAGCTTGAGAACGAAAAAGGGTAGGAAGAGAGAAACAAAATCCATAATAATCTATGAATCTAATTATTATGGGCATTCATTTCAGGGTAACGACCTCTGTGTTGTTGTAGTTGGAGTTGCAGAATGCAAAGTTGGAGTGCAAGGAAGGGACGAGCAGGGAGCAACTTCTTCTTTACTCTTTTTCTTTGATTTTCCTTTCCATAACGTTAACGCTCCCTTCCTCGTCAATGTTTTCTCCCACGAATACCTGCCCCGTGCCCGCTGATCTTCTCTATTTATTGGAAAACCACCGGTTGGCACAGCATAATTCAAGTCACTTTTGCTTGGCACGGTGTATATATAAGAAATATATATTTTTCATACATAATTTGTAATAATTAAAAAGGGAAGGGTGAGATGCTCAATAATAATTCATTATTGTACCAATAGAATAAATTAAAAAAAAAAATAAAGTGAGAAACTGAAAAATGAATTAATTAAAGTCATGTTTGAACTTTTGAGAATTCTCAAAATTTTTTATAACTTCATTCCTAAATTTCACTTAAATATAAAATATTTTTTAATTTCAAATATTCAACAATTTGATTTAATAATTACCTAATCATTATTTAGATATAAAAACTAATATAATTTTCACAAATTTTAAAACAAAATACAAAAATTAATATAGCCTTTGCAAATGTTAAAATAAAAATAATATTAAAAAATTATATTTAAACGGATTTTTAATTTTATAACAGTTTATTTCAAATTTTTCTCTTTCACTTTTTAAAAATTAATAAAATATTTTTACTCAAATTATTTTATTATATTTATAAAATTATAAAATATTTCAAATATCAAAGAAAAGGAATATAGTTAAGATGCTTGATGTAACGATCCAGAATGTTATCTAAGATGGTTAGTAGCATTATAAAATATACAGTTTTCTACGTACATATATAACTCTTTGCATTTATATCGTGTAGAAAATGTCACATCATTAAAATTCTTTCTTAATCATCAATTTTCAATGACATTACATTCAGTGATAGAACATGAGAATCAAGTTTCAATGAGAGTGCTTAAGATTATAAAGGAATGCTTGCACGATAATTATTTTGTGATTATATCTAATAAATTGTGTGGTGCGGAGAATATCTTTTTCTGAAAAATTAAAAAAAGGAAAGAATATTTGAGAAGGGTATAACCGGAACTTAAAGTTAATTTCACCGAGCCGTGGGTTCACGACGTGTCGTGCAGTTGAAGTTATTCATGTTAGCGTAAAGGTTGGCCTAAAGGTATCCTTAGCAATGATGGTTGGGAGGTATAAAGTATTCCCACTTCCTGGAAATAAAAGGTTAACGACACAGCGAATTGATTAGAAATCAAATTCTTCTAATATGCACAATTGCTTCGTACGCTCTTTTACCTCATGTCAGGGTTGTGCCATTACTTAGTCACCAGCCAACCAAACAGAAAAAATGAGATTTTCTTTCTATCATAGCTCGGTTATGGCACTGAGTGTGCACTCAAGAAAATTTCACTCAGAATATCATCATGTATATGAAGTAGGTACCAATAGTTCCAAAAACGTCTAGCATGATAAAAAACCTGTTTACCTCTACAAATCTTAGCTGCCTCTATGATAAAACTCTCAATCCTATTACAACAATTTCAATGATCTTTTCGTAATGCTGTTGTCCTGAACAAACCCACAAGGAATCTGATGCATTTTGTTGGCATGATCGGAAATCCAACAATATGCTCGAATACTCTACATTCATAGTTCACTATAGCTTGAGCTTTAATATGATTGTCGAATACTCATACATGGAATAAATTATGTATAAATCATATAATCTATAAATAAAAAGAGAGATACATAGAGATGCATGATTCAGCATAAAATCCTACATTCATAATTTGTTTGGGGTAAAATCTATTATATTTGGTAATTTTATAGTCTCTCATTGGCTCTTATAGCTTTTAATACGATGAAGGAAATTAGGGTTCTTGGTATAGAGAAATTTAAAACACGTTGGTGTTTATTTTTCAACCACACTTTATATTACAAAATACACCTCTTTATACACTGCTAACGTTTACAAATAAGGCAAGTAATTATTGTCAAATATTTACAAATAAAACCGAGAGTTGCATTGCTATATACACGAGATTGCAGGTGACTACGTATGGAAGTTAAGCTGATTTTGCTCCTTGATATATGCATGATTGAGATCAAATGTGAGTAATGATCGTGATCATCCATTATGCCCCCTCAAGATGGTGCTCCCATCAGCAACACCTATCTTGGATCTCAGAATTTGAAACTGTTGTCTAGAGAGTGCTTTTGTCATTAAGCCAAGTAGCTTATCATGGGTAGAAACATGTGCAACTTGAAGTAGTCCTTTACTGACGTAGTCTCGCACAAAATGTAAGCCAATGGCAATATGTTTCATTCGGGAGTGAAGTACGAGGTTTAGGCTAAGTTGGGTACCACCAATATTGTCACATAAGAGCTTAGGAGCATATGAGAGTTTGACATCGAGCTCATGGAAGAGTGATTGAAGCCAGGCAATTTCAGACGTTGCACTAGAAAGAGCCTTATACTCAGCTTCCGTTGAAGAGCAACTCTCTGTTTTCGAGTGCTCCACGAGATGGGATTTGCTCTAAAAAAGATGATGTATGCCGAGGTAGAGGTGCCATCATCAAAGTTTCCTGCCCAGTTGGCATCTGAGTAAGCAAGGAGATGAGAAGTGGAGAATCTTTTGAGATGAATCCCATGATAGAGGGTGTTCTTGAGGTAGTGCAGCTGTCGTTTAACCACAACCCAGTGAAGTTCAGTTGGACTGTGCATGAATTGGGCAAGTTTATTCACTAAGAAGGCAATGTCTGGCCATGTGAGTGAGAGGTACTAGAGAGCTCCAATGACACTACGATACATGGTTCTGTCAACTAAACGTGAGCCATCATTGAGTAGAAAACGTCCTGTGGTGGTAAGGGGAGTGGTAACATCTTTGGCACCCTCCATTTGTGTTTTAAGAAGAAGATCCCGTACATATTTATGCTGTGAGAGGAAGAGACCTTATGTGGTGGGAAGAACTTCAATGCCCAGAAAAAAATGAAGTTGCCCGAGGTCTTTGAGTGAAAACTGGGAGCCAAGTTTGTTGATGACAGAGGAGAGGAAAACAGAATTATTTCCAGTGAGTATAAGATCATCAACATAGACAAGAAAATAGGCCATGATGTCCCGATGGCTGTAGATGAACAAGGAGGGATCACATGCCGACTTCAGAAAACCAAGGCTGCAAAGACAATCATGAAGGGCTCGGTACTAGGCTCTTGGAGCTTATTTCAGCCGTAAATAGATTTCTGAAGATGATAAACATGATTAGGTTGAGTGGCATCAATGAAACCAGTCGGTTGAGCCATAAACACATCCTCAGTGAGTGTACCATGGAAGAAAGCGTTGATAATGTCAAGTTGCTTGATAGGCCACCCTTTCATGACTTCAATAGACAAGATTATGCGAATAGTTGTAGGCTTAACGACGAGAGAGAACGTTTCAGTATAGTCGAGTCCAGGCCATTGATGAAAGTCCTTGGCAACGAGCTTGGCTTTGTAGCGATTGACAGATCCATCAGGCTTCTGTTTAATATGAAAGACCCATTTGGAGCCAACCAAATTTTGAGAAGGAGTGGGAGAAACCAATTTCCATGTGCCATGACGAACTAGCGCAGTAAATTCCTCACTCCCAGCTTGGCGCCAGTGAGGATCTTTGAGTGCCTGAGAAACACTAGTTAGTTCAATAGACGGTGGCATTGGATGCTTGGTGGTCATGAAGAGGCGCTTGGGTTTGTGAATGTTGTTCATTGAGCGGGTCACCATGCGTGACGGTTGGACTGGCTGAGGTTTATGATGGGAACCAAGGCAGGCCTACTCTTAAAGATCCTTTGCAAGTTCCAGATGGGCCAATTACAAGATCGAGAGCCAAGAAGATCAAGGAAGCAATGCAAGAATTAGTACAAATCACTTGGGAAGAAGCTAGCAAGAGCCCAACACTCAAGATTGGCTTGAAAGAAGAAGAACCAGCTTTGATCCATTTGATCCAATTTGTGGAAGATTTGACTTAGAAATATGGCCTTTAGATATTAAGGTTTTCAATTTGTTTAAAGGATTTTTATTATTAGTTTTGAATAAGTGGGCTTGAGGATGCTTAATCCACATATGTCTTACTTATTTGAACTAGGGTTTAGAAGTACTGTAGCATGACACTGTTCACGCTACAGTACCCGTGGCTACTGTTCACTAAGGGCATTTTTGAGAAAAAGGGTCTCAAATTTTAGTCTAGAGTTTTATCATGTTTTGGGGAGGGTATTTAAAGGATGTAATCAGCCATTTCAAGGCAGACATTATTTTATTTCGAATTTTAATTGTGAGTGAGTTTTCTCCTCTTGTTCTTAATTGAACTTTTGAATTTATCAAAGGTAAATCACAACCTTTGTGGCGTTCTTCCTCGTAATTTGGGTTCTTGAGACAGGATTTCAACGGGTCTAAATTTTGATATAATCTAGGTTCTTGTAATGAGTTCTCAACGGATCTAAATTCTCCATCCATAGACTTGAGTTTGGCGTTCTTGGGTAAGTTTTCAAATTGATTGTGGGTTCAAGGGATTCTCTTCCCGCGGGTTCATATCATTTGGTATTCAAAGTAAGGTTTCAATTCAGGTCTAATTCTATCCTTTGTTTATTGCATCTTTAATTCTAGAGCTTCATTGTTCTAAGGTTCCGGAAAAAAAAAAAAAAGTGCAGAAATTCGTTTTTCCTAAGTCTGCGAAAATTTGCACCATTTAGGGTTGAAATTTCTATGGTTTCATTAATTTCCATCTATTTCCTTGTCAATTTTTATGTGTTTGAATTCAATTGTTTGATTATCCCAATTGAATATTTCTGTTTGTGGATGAATTTTTGAGAAAAGAAAAGAAAAGCAAAGAAAAGAAAGGAAAAGAAAAGAAAAAAAAAGAAAAGAAAAGAAAAGAAAGGAAAAGAAAAAAAAGAAAATCGTCTAGAAAAAAAAAAAAAGGTGTAGAAAAATCCAGAATTTTTTTTTTCTTGAGCCTTTCATCATAGGGGTTGTGCATCCTTCATTATAGTTGGTATCTTGTGTTACAGTCACTCTTCCATTCATATAATTTCTGTGATTCTCGTGTCGTTTCTTTCCTTCTGTGTTTTTCTTGTTCTTCTTTCTTGGATTTAATTGCTAGTTGGGATTAAATAAGGTTGCTTTGTCTTGATTGAGTTCAATTAGTTATGAAAGAACTTGGGTAGGAAAACTCGAGCTAGAAGGCAAGAGTGTGAGATTATTATCGAAAAAAAAAGCTATTTCAGAGTGAAACACGAGTGGAGTGCCATCATTTGAGTGTAAATACGTAAAGGAGCGTGTGAGGTCCTTTCTTTTTCTGCTAACATTTTCTTTTTGCTGCACATTACAATGTCTCACCGTAGTGGCTCATCACCCAAGGGGATAGCAGATAACTCATTTGTGTTGCAAGCCATGCAACAACAGTTTGAGCGGATGAACACGCTATTGAGACAAATGGAGGATAGGATGAATCAACAACAAGCAGAGATTAGAAATTTGCAAGGTGGGAGAAATCGGAGGCGACGTGAGCCTAGGGTTGAAAATGCATATGAGAATGAAGGAGATGATGAGGATGAGGAAGACCTAACATCTAAAATTGGGTTGGGTAGACATAGAGGAGTTAGGCGTGACAGAGGATTTGATGGGAACCTAGGGGGACGAGATGGTGTCGATAGAGACTTGGGGAGCATCAAAATGAAAATACCATCTTTCCAAGGTAGAACTGACCCAGAGGTTTATTTAGAGTGGGAAAAAAATAGATTTGGTATTTGATTGTCATAATTACTCTGAGGAGAAGAAAGTAAAGTTGGCAGTAATTGAATTCACTGATTATGCTATTATTTGGTGGGATCAATTAGTGACCACTAGGAGGAGGAATCATGAGAGGCCTATAGAGACATGGGGAGAGTTGAAAGCTCTTATGAGGCGGAGATTTGTACCTAGTCACTACTATAGGGACCTTTATCAAAAGCTCCAAAATCTTACATAGGGGTTTAGGAGTGTGGAGGATAACCATAAGGAGATGGAGGTGGCTATGATTCGGGCTAATGTAGAGGAGGATCGGGAGGCCACCATGGCTAGATTTTTGAGTGGTTTGAATAGAGATATAGCCAATGTGGTTGAATTGCAACATTATGTGGAGATAGAGGACATGGTGCACATGGCTATGAAGGTGGAGAGGCAATTAAAGAGAAAAAGGGACAGCAAGGTACACTTCGGTTTCTAGCACTACTTGGAAATCCAAGTGGGATAGGAATGATCATACTGAAGCAAAGAGAAAGATTGAACCACCTAAGGGCAAAGATGGGGGACCTAGCAACAAAGCCAAGGTAGAATCTCAACCTTCAAGGAATAGAGATATTAAATGTTTTAAGTGTTTGGGTTCAGGGCACATTGCTTCTCAATATCCAAATAGGCGAGTAATGATTATGCGTGACAATGGGGAGGTGATGACTGAGAGTGAGGATGATCGTGATGGAGTGCCCGCGTTGGTTGATGCTAGTGATGACGAAGGAGGGATATACGCTGTGAGTGAGTCTCTTGTTGCTAGGCGTGCTCTCACCACACACATTAAGGTGGATGATGCCGAGCAACAGAGAGAGAACATTTTCCATACTAGATGCCACATCAACAGCAAAGTATGTAGTATGATCATTGATGGAGGGAGTTGTACTAATGTGGCTAGCACTACTTTGGTTGAGAAATTGAATTTACCAACCTTAAAACACTCTAGACCATACAAATTGCAGTTGTTGAATGATTGTGGGGAAGTTAGGGTGGATAGACAAGTGTTAGTTCATTTTTCAATTGGGAGGTATCAGGATGAGATGCTTTGTGATGTTGTGCCTATGCATGCTGGCCATATTTTATTGGGGAGGCCGTGACAGTATGATAGGAGGGTGACACATGATGGGTTCAAAAACATGTACAACTTTGTAAAGGAGGGCAAAACAATCAAGGTTGTTCCTTTAACTCCAAGCCAGGTCTATGAAGACCAACTGAAACTGAAAAGTGAGGTTGCTTAGAAAAGAAAAAGTGAAAATGAGAGTGATCAAAAAAGAAAGAGTGAAAATGAGAGTGATAAAAAAAGAATGAGTGAAAAAGAGATTGAGCAGAAAAGAAAGAGTGATAGTGAAAATGAGCACAATAAAAAGAGTGAAAAAGAAAGTATAGATGTGGCTGAGAGTAGAGAAAAAAGAGTAGAGCCACGAGAGAAAAAAGAAAGAGAGTCTGCAGAGAGGAAAAGAAAGACAAAAGTGAGTTTCTATGCCAGAGAGAGTGAGGTTAAGAGGGCTTTCTTCGCAGATCGCCCTATGATTTTTCTTGTCTATAAAGAGTCTTATCTCACTCTTGATGACACTCACCAGTCTCTTCCTAGTTTGTCTATTCCCTTGTTGCAGGAGTTTGATGATGTATTCCCAGAGGAGATGCCTAATGAGTTGCCACCCATTAGAGGCATTGAGTATCAGATTGATTTTATACCTGGAGCTGCTATTCCAAACTGACCAGCCTATAGGAGTAATCTAGAGGAGACAAAGGAGCTTCAGAAGCAAGTTGAGGACTTGATGAGCAAGGGGTACGTGAGGGAGAGCATGAGCCCATGTGCAGTACCAGTGCTATTAGTGCCAAAGAAGGATGGGACGTGGAGAATGTGTGTTGATTGCAGGGCGGTCAACAATATTACGGTAAAGTATCGACATCCTATTCCTAGATTAGATGATATGCTTGATGAATTGCATGACTCTTATATTTTTAGTAAAATTGATCTTAAAAGTGGGTACCATAAAATTAGAATAAAAGAGGGTGATGAATGGAAAACTGCTTTTAAGACCAAGTATGGCCTTTATGAATGGTTGGTTATGTCATTTGGACTTACAAATGCACCCAGTACTTTCATGAGATTGATGAACCATGTCCTACGTGCATTCATTGGCAAGTTTGTGGTTGTGTATTTTGATGATATCCTAGTGTACAATGAGGACTTAAATGAGCATATTGAGCATTTGAGATGTGTGTTTGATGTGTTGAGCTGTGAAAAGTTTATGCTAATTTCAAGAAATGTACCTTTTGCATGGAAAGAGTTGTTTTTCTTGGATATGTTGTTAGTACAAAGGGTATTGAGGTCGATGAAGAGAAAGTCAAGGCCATCAAGGAGTGGCCAACGCCAAAGAGCATCACTGAGGTAAGAAGCTTTCATGACTTAGCTAGCTTTTATCGGCGTTTTGTTAAAGACTTTAGCACCATTGTTGCACCACTCACTGAAGTCATTAAAAAGAATGTTGGGTTTCATTGGGGGGCTACTCAAGAGAATGCTTTTGCCACCATTAAAGAAAGGTTGTGCTCTGCACCTATGCTAGCATTACCTGATTTTAACAAAACTTTTGAGATTGAATGTGATGCCTCAGGTATAGGGATTGGAGCTGTTTTGATGCAGGATAGGCGGCCCATAGCCTTCTTCAGTGAAAAGTTAAGTGGGGCCTCACTCAAGTACCCTACTTGTGACAAAGAGCTTTATGCTCTTGTTCGTACATTGGAGACTTGGCAGCACTACCTATGGCCTAGAGAATTTGTGATCCACACCGATCATGAATCATTGAAGCATCTCAAGGGTTAAGGTAAGTTGAATAAAAGGCATGCTTGTTGGATGGAATACATTGAGACATTTCCATATGTCATCTGTTACAAGCAAGGTAAGGAGAACATTGTTGCTGATGCTTTATCTCGAAGGTATGTACTTCTTACTTCTATGAGTGCTAAGATGCTTGGGTTTGAATATGTGAAAGACCTATATGCCGATGATGTTGACTTCTTTGATGTGTACATGGCATGTGATAAGGCGGCATTTGGTAAGTTTTACAAGTATGAGGGTTATTTGTTTAAAGAAAACAAACTTTGTGTGCCAAGTTGTTCTATGCGTGAATTACTAGTGCGTGAGGCACATGGTGGGGGATTAATGGGACACTTTGGTGTCAAGAAGACTTTGGATATTTTGCATGAACATTTCTTTTGACCTAAGATGAAGAGAGATGTCACTCGTATTTGTGGCAGATGCATTACATGTAGGAAGGCCAAATCTAAAGTGTTGCCACATGGGTTGTATACACCCTTACCTGTTCCTAGTGAACCATGGGTCGACATATCTATGGACTTTGTTTTGGGGTTACCTAGGACAAAAAGGGGTAGAGATTCTATTTTTGTGGTTGTGGATAGATTTAGTAAGATGACACATTTCATTCCATGCCATAAAACAGATGATGCCACAAACATAGCTGACTTGTTTTTCAGGGAGATAGTGCGACTCCATGGTGTTCCCAGGAGTATTGTTTCTGATAGGGATGTTAAATTCCTTAGCTACTTTTAGAAGGTGTTGTGGGGCAAATTGGGTACCAAGCTCTTATTTTCCACTACTTGTCATCCGCAGACTGATGGTCAGACTGAAGTAGTTAATAGGACCTTAACTCAGCTTTTACGCACTGTTGTTCATAAGAATTTAAAAACTTGGGAGGATTGTTTGCCATTCATAGAGTTTGCATATAATAGGACCATGCATACTACTACTTCATATTCTCATTTTGAAATTGTTTATGGATTCAATCCGCTTACCCCTTTAGATTTGATGCCTTTACCGGTTGATGGCAGGAGTAGCTTGGATGGACAAAAGAAGGTGGAGTTGGTGAAGTCACTCCATGAGAGGGTACGGCTTCAAATTGTGCAAAATAATGAAAGGGTTGCTTCCCAAGCCAATAAATGGCGAAGGCGTGTCATCTTTGAACCTGGAGATTGGGTTTGGGTTCACATGTGCAAAGAAAGATTCCCAGCTCATCGGAGGACTAAGTTGCATCCTCGAGGAGATGGACCTTTCCAAATCTTTGAGAAAATTAATGACAATGCCTATAAAGTGGATCTCCCAGGTGAGTATAATATGTCTGCTACCTTCAATATCTCTGATCTTTCTCCTTTTGATGTAGGTGAAGATTCGAGATCGAGTCCTTTTGAGGAGAGGGGGAATGATGAGAACCAAGGCAGGCCTACTCTTAAAGATCATTTGCAAGTTCCAGATGGGCCAATTACAAGATCGAGAGCCAAGAATATCAAGGAAGCAATGCAAGGATTAGTACAAACCACTTGGAAAGAAGCTAGCAAGAGCCCAACACTCAAGATGAGCTTGAAAGAAGAAGAACCAACTTTGATCCATTTGATCCAATTTGTGGAAGACTTGACTTAGAAATATGGCCTTTAGATATTAAGGTTTTTAATTTGTTTAAAGGATTTTTATTATTAGTTTTGAATAAGTGGGCTTGAGGATGCTTAACCCACATATGTCTTATTTATTTGAACTAGGGTTTAGAAGTACTGTAGCATGACACTGTTCACGCTACAGTACCCGCGGCTACTGTTCACTAGGGGCATTTTTGAGAAAAAGGGTCTCAAATTTTAGTCTAAGATTTTATTATATTTTGGGGACGGTATTTAAAAGATGTAATCAGCCATTTCAAGGAAGACATTATTTTATTTCAAATTTTAATTATGAGTGAGTTTTCTCCTCTTGTTCTTAATTGAACTCTTGAACTTATTAAAGATAAATCACAACCTTTATGGCATTCCTCCTCGTAATTTGGGTTCTTGAGACAGGATTTCAACGGGTCTAGATTTTGATATAATCTAGGTTCTTGAAACGAGTTCTCAACGGGTCTAAATTCTCCATCCATAGACTTGAGTTTGGTGTTCTTGGGTAAGTTTTCAAATTGATTGTGGGTTCAAGGGATTCTCTTCCCGCGGGTTTATATTAGTTTAGCAACCTGTTCAGTGGCTGTAGTAGGAGAACTCGTGGATGGAGAATCAGTGGCAACTGAAGATAATGCAGGAAAGACATCAACACAAGGTTGTTAGAGCACCTGTGGACCATAGCAGAAGCGAAGGATCAAACTTGTTGGAGAATAAGGTCTCTGATACCATGTAGAGAAATTTAAAACACGTTGGTGCTTATTTTTCAACCACACTTTGTATTACAAAATATACCTCTTTATACATTGCTAATGTTTACAAATAAGGCAAGTAATTGCTGTCAAATATTTACAAATAAAACTGAGAGTTGCACTACTGCATACACAAGATTGCACGTGACTAAGTATGGAAGTTAAGCTGATTTTGCTCCCTGATCTATGCATGATTGAGATCAAATGTGAGTAATGATCGTGATCATCCATTACTTGGAAGGTTGAAGAAAATGCATTCAGTAAGAACTTTGGAGTGGGGAGCCAATAATCTGCCTTGCTTCATAGATACCCATTCCTTTTCCTTAGTAGTTGAATCCTACTTGCCTTATATTACTTTCATCAGTCAACTTTCCTTTTATCCCTAGTTTATTTCATGTCTAACAAATGCCCGCAAATCTTAAGGTTGACTTGTCCAACAATAAGATTTTGTGAATCTTCAAGTCAACCATGATGGAGATAATCTACGAAAGATAAACAGAAATAAATTCTAGGAACTTGTTCCTAGTTTTCTTTCATCGCTTATTGCAATAAAGATCTCCAAGGGTGGACCTCGATGAGACAGGTAAGTCCTTGTAAGGGCCTTTAAGGATGGGCTCTAAGATGTTTGTTTATGTAGGCATATATATGATAATTGAGCATACTCATGCTCATGTGTGACTGTTTATCATTAGTGAAGAGCATGTATTTCTTCCTTAGTGATCATTTTTGTTTTCGTTGGTGCTAGTGGATTTCTTGCCCCATTTGAAGCGATTTCACGTTGGTGTTGTTGTTTTGGCATAAACTTTGAGTGTGTTTGTTGTAACCCATGATAAGTGGTTAGGGAAATGGTCAATTCCCTAGGTCCATCTTAGTCAATTACAGAGCCCATCAACTCATTTCCGAAGGTAACATGAACGAGGCAGTTAAGGAGCTTAGAGACTCATTCCTAGAGATGATCCACTGGCAGCAGTTATGTGATAGAGGTAGCCTTGGTCGCATGCACGTACACTGACACTTCTTGTTGAGGCAACGAGAGGCTCACTTGATAGCTATTGTGGTGGGATGCTTGCTCATCCTCACTATTGTGGTGGAGTCATATATGTGCCTTATTTGTCGAAGCCCAACCTACATGTTGCTAGGCTTAGCTGCCGAGGCAAAATGCATGCTCAACAACTATGGTTGCCAAGGTCATGCTAGCCTTGGTCTTTGAAACATGGTCTCCAAGGTCATGTTAGCCTTGATCGTCAAATCATTGTCATGAAATCATGTTAGCCTTGGTCACCAAAGCTCAGCCTACATGTTGCTACGCTTGGCTGTTGTGGTAGGAGGTTTTTTTAATTGCGCTATCATGACGAACGTGTATGCATGCCTTATTTGCCCTATTTTTTTTGGGGGTAGGGGTGTTTTGGGGGGGGGGGGGGGGGGGTAGGGGTCCATGTGCTTGACTCTAGGGTGGCCTGGCTATTCTAAGAAGTTCTCACCAAAAACCAAACTGGTTAGTGTAAATAATCTAAACCACAAGTTTGTGACTTGCAAGCTTGAGCCAAGTGGTATGATATTTAGTGAGATTTCGATTTCTTAGGCATTCAAATGTGGCTCAGATACAATCCATTGTTGGGATTTTTCCTTCTCTCTTCTTTTGTTGGAGTGCAACGAGAGCTCGAGGCACCCAAGGGAGACTTGAGGGTTGTTCTACCTTGGTGATAATGAAGATTTGGCGCACTTGAGCTAGTACTCTAAGGCAGTCTATTCTAGTGAAGATACGGAGTTGAGGTGCCTAAGCGGCAGTTGAGGGTGACCCTGTAGCTAGGGCTCTAGGCTTGGTGGCTAGGTTTTGAATCTTTTTGCCTAGTCAGAGTTGATCACCATTGTGCATTCTCTTTACTTCATTTACTTGCCTTGGGGCTCTTGTGTGGGAACTAGATTACCCAAACTTGCTTTTGGCTAAATACCAGTGAGAAAATGGTGTGTTTATGCTTATTCATCTCTTCAGAGTCTTGTGTAGACTTTGTCAATTAGATACTGCTATTGTGCTCAAGGCTTAACTCATGATGCTCGGGGCAAAGTGTTTGCCATCTTTTTTTTCCTTAGGTGAGCATTATTACTTTCCCAAGTTTTGGTGTGCTAGGGCAAGCATTGTTGATCAGAGCTCGGGGAGTGTTTTGTTCCTTGGAGTGAGAGTTGTTGCTCAGTGAGTTTCTTTCTTGTTGTTTGGGGTGAGTGTGATTGCTCACTCGAGGTTTCTTTGTTGGTTGCTTTGCTCGCAATTAGCCTACCATTGCTCACCTCTTGGGTGAGCTTTGTTGCTCTCCTTACTTTGTCTTTGGTTGGGAGCTCCAACACTCGTCATATTGTTTGCCCATGGGATAAGCAAGGTGCTCGCAGGCTAACTACTCAACACATGTGTTGCTTGGGGCTAGTTGTCATTGCATGTCTTCTTATTTTTCCATTCCTTTTTGGAGTCCCGAGTTAGGGAGAGCATCATTGTTCGGGCACGTGAGCTTTAGTCCTTGTGATTGGATTGCATGTTGCTTAGGGGAGGGCGAGTAAATAGCTCACCACATATTGTGCTTGAGATGAGGTCTGTTGCTCTCCATTGGCTTTCTTTCCGTGCATTTCTTTAAGAGTCTCCTACAAACTTGAGGAACTTTGTGGTGGGAATATCCAAAACTCAAACATGTTAGCACAAAAAGTTAAATCCCGTGCTTGTGGTGAGTAACCTTGGCGAGCATCATTGCCAACTAATGCTTCATTGGCTACATGAACGCCTAGCTCTGCTAGGTATGTGCCTTAGGGTTAGTTCCGTTGCTCCCATGATTGTTCTGAGCATTAGCAAGCTAATTGTTTGCTAGGCTTGTGTCTTGATTTTGTTCGTCTAATTTTATTGTTTGAGAGGGTTTCATTGCTTGCTTGAGGCTCTCAATGTGTGACTGGGCTGAGTACCCACCTTGCTCTTCATTGCTTGTTCGACGCTTTCCATGTGCAGGAAGGCAGAGCCCCAACCTTACACAAGTTTCGTTTTTCGCTGGTGATGAGGGTGGTCTAAGTACTACCTTGATTGTCTTCCTTGGTGAGCCTTATTGCTCACCCTTAATATCCCCATGCAGGTGGGCTAAGTGTGCACCATGTTTGTTTCCATTAGGGTCAGCTTCCTTGCTTGCCCATGGTGTTCTAATCATTGGCGGGCTAAGTGCCCACTAGGGTTATGCCTTGGGTATGCTTTGGTGTTCATCCTCTCGATTCCTTGCTCGGGCTAGGCTTAGTGCCCTAGGCTTGATGCCCAAGGCGAACTTCAATGCTTGCCCTTGATACTCAATTCTATGAGCAAGTTGCCAACCTTGCTCGTGACGTCTACAATGTGGTGAGCACTTTGTATTTAGCTGGGCAACTTTCCTTGCTCACCCATGATGTGGGAGGGTTGAGTGCTCACTAGGTCTGTTGCCCACTTTGGGTGTTCTAGGGCAAGCTACAGTGACTACTAGGCTTGTAACTTGGGATGAGCCATAGTGCTCACCTTTTCATGCCTATGGTGTGCAGTGAATTAAAATAAAAAGAGGTACATTCAGAAGGTAATAAAAGACTTATATGTGATAGATGCTTTGGTGTGGTTTCCCTTTTGATATGTAACTCTACTCATCTCCTGCATTTTTTTTAATTTTTAATTTTTAATTTTATTTATCATTTTCCTGTTGAGTGCAATGCCTATTTTGTGATTTGAGAGAAATATTTTAATCCCACAGAAGGGCCAAACTTTGATGCATTTTTCTAGCATGATTGGAGCCCAAAAATATGGTTGAATAGCCTCTGTTTATGGCTTGAGTGTTGATACGATCGTCGAATGCTCATACATGAAATAAATAATAAATAAAACAAATAAACTTTACATGAAGATAGATATAGGGATTTAAGTGATTCGACATTAAAACATAAGTCCACTATATTCAATAAATTTATAGTCTCTCATAGCTTGTCATAACTCTTAATACAATTGAAAGAATTAGGATTTCTGGAAGGTTGAAGAAGATGCATTCATTGCAGAATTTTGGAGGGGGGAGCCAATAATCTACCTTAATTTGTAGAGATTCCCTTATTTTATAGAGGTCTCTTTCATTCTTAGAGTAATTGAGTCCTACATACTTTATATCACTTTTGTCACTCAACCTTTCTTTTATCCTTGATAATGAGATTCTAATGAGTTAGACCTTAGTTCATTTCATATCCAGTGGAACGTTCTCTCTCTCTCTCTCTCTCTCTCTCTCTCTCTCTCTCTCTCTCTCTCTCTCTCTCTCTCTCTCTCTCTCTCTCTCTCATTGTGCAAGACAGCCAAACATACCATGATCTCATGTTTGATAAACATATCCTTGAACGACATGTTTGCCAAGCATATCCATTTAATGGCTTTTGATAAGATAAGCCTTTAAGCTCTTGAAGCAATTCATCCCAAAAATCCCATAAGTACCATAAGTTACAATACCGAGTACTGAACCAATTGACTATCACCTTCGAATCACATTCCAAAATGACTCAACGACAACCAATTTGTTTGCAAAGTTTCACCCCCTATAGTAAAGCATGCATCTCTGCCTCAATGTTGGTACCGATAGCAAATTATTCTAAAAATGCGCCAAGAAGCACTCCACAATGGTCACGCACTACATCACCACCACAATTACCCATGTTCCCCCTACAACTGCCATCAACAGGTGGCTTCATCCATGCTACTAACTGGACTTGCTTGACAGGACGATGTCGAAGAGAAATGTCCATCTCACGTAAAATCTGTTCGTCAACAGGGACTAGAAGAGTTTTGTTTGCAACTTCATTGACTATTGCACCCAGCCATGTTCAGATAGCTCTCCAAACTCTAACCACATTTGCCTAAATCTCCTCCATCCTCACTTTGCAACTTCTTCTCCACAGGCACCAAGTTAGAACACTTGGTAGCCGACCAATGAGTAATCCTTTCTTTGTAGACTTCTTCGCACTTGATAACCATGCAGTCACTCAATTCCACCATGACCTTGTATGCATACACAAGACACCCAGGGCTACCACAACCATTCTCCACACCTGTTGAGCCACCTCTCCAGTTGCAAGGACATGATCCAAAGACTCCATACACGACACCCTGCAACAATCACACTTTGAGCCGCCAAATATACCCCACGGGACTCTATGCGATCATCAATAGATAGACAATAGAACTGTGGCCTCCATATGCATGCTGAGATTTTACCTAGCAGATGGGAATTCCAAATCTAATACATCCATGAACAGCACTCTCCCTTAACACATATCAGATTAGTTAAAGTAAACTGTCCATCCAGTGTTGGCTTTGAGATGAAAATATCCTTACATGTTCTACCAGCACAAATCTTCCTGCCAACCTCAGTAGTAAGCTATTCGCCCACCAATTGCACAAGTAGATCAAAATCCCATTGATTACCTATCCATGCGTCACTGATCTTCAAGTTAGGATGTGCAATTGTAGGAACCATCACACATAGTGGTCCATCTGTGATCCATCTATAGAACTAGAATGATGCCTGACCCTCCCTCACATTTACTTTTGAGTACTCACAATCCTCTGGGATAACAGCTACCACTGATCTCCATAGTCTAGTGCTAGGGCTCTGAGGTACCATCAAGGATAAATGACTGCCCCTCCCATATTTGTACAACACAAAATGTGACCACAAAGAGTCCATAGACAAGAGATGCCATGCTAACTTCATATGCATTGCGCGCTGCATCTTCAAGAAATTCCTCAACCCCAAACCCCTTTCATTAGTTGGCTTGCTAATCTGAGACCAAGCACACCATTTAGTCATAGCTTTACCACCGTGCTCTCCCAAGAAAAGAGTCAATAAGGTGGTATTAAGCTTGGAGAGGACTACATTCGGCACCTCCATGACAACAAGAAGATGAGAAGCCATGCTAGTGAGAACATGCAGCAATAAGATAAGTCTCCCCCTTTTGCGACAATAATTTGGCCTTCCAACCTGCTACTTTGGCTCCAACTTTGGCAATGAACGGCTCCAAATGACATGCTTTCAACCTCCCATCAACCAACGGGGCCTCCAAATAGGTCACTAGAAAATGGCCTTCCATAAAACCAGTAATTCTCACTAACCCACGATGTATTGTGACACTTATATACGAAGCTATGAAAAGAGTGGATTTAGCTTTACTAATCCATTGCCTAGACCACTTTTCATACATAACAAGCATGTTTACAAGTCTTTGCATAGATCTCTTCATACCATTAAGAAAAATCAAAATATCATCTGCATATAATAGGTATGAAATTAGTGGAGCCCCCCTCAGATGATAAAATTTTCCAATGCAGTTAGTTTCAAACTGTTGACAAAGGAGATGGGATAAAACCTCTTGCATCAAAATAAAAAAAATATGGTGAGAGAGGATCACTTTGCCAAAGTCCTTTGCTTGGTTTGAAAAATCCTTTATAGGAGCCATTCATCATCACCGAATACTGAGGAAAAGTGACACATACTCGAACCAGCTTGCAAAATCTTTGTGAAAAACCTAAGCTAGCAAGAACTTGGAATAAAAAATCCCAATTCACTTTGTCATACACCTTAGCCATATCAATTTTCACCATAGCATTTCCTCCCTGGGTTTTCCTTTTAAGGCCATGCACCATTTCTTGGGCAAGACATATATTTTCAAAATATTGCACCCCTTGTTCGGAACAAATCAGCCTCGGAAAAAGACTTATCAAACGGGATACAATGATATTCAAGAAAATCTTGTATGCAACCGAACAAAGGCTAATAGGCCAGAATTTCTCAAAAGTTTTAGGATCCATCACCTTAGGAATCAGAACAATATAAGAAGAAGCATAAAAAATTAGGAGTTCGACTCTGCTAAAAAACTCCCTTGAGCTCCACTAAAAAACTCCCTTGTTGCCTCCAAAATATTGCCTTTTATTGTAGTCCAACATGAAATATAAAATGAGAAATTAAATCCATCCAAACTTGGACTACTTTGCTGCGGTATAGAGAGCACTGCGGCATGTACTTCCGCTTCCGTGGGTGATTGAAATAACTCAGAATCTTTAGCCATTGTCACTTTCGCATTCAAAAGAGATGTCAAGTCAGCTTGCTCAATCTCTGTCTCCTCAGTTAAGAAATTCAAAACGAAGTCCATAGCTTCTGCATGGATCGATTAAGGCGCATTTGTGTAATGACCGAGCTTCTTCTTCTCTGATTAACTACCACATGGAAAAATTTTGAATTCTTATCCCCCTTCTTTAACCACCTCTTCTTAGCAATTTAGGAAAGCCTTGCTTCTTCTATCTTTTCCCAAACATCAAGCTTTAGCTTGGTGACAAGATAATCAAATTCAACATCCTCAGAGAAATCTACTTGAAGTTGAGACTCCAAGCCTTCCAGCCTATCTCCCAACTCTTTAATAGTCTCATCCAAACACAAAATTGTTATAGGTTCTTAGTACAATCTTGGTATGCTTCAGCTTTGCAGCCAACTTGATTAAACCCGAGCTATACACAGGTCTATCCCAAACTTCCTTTACACAACTTTGAAAAGAATCATGCATGCACCACATATTTTGGAATCTGAAGGGAGAGGGACCATACCTGGGAGCTTTTTGAGATAAAGTCACCACCAAGGGGCTATGGTCAAAGGTCTTACGTTTAATATATTTCAAGTTTGTCGATGAAAAACTTGCCGAGAAGGCCATGTTAGTGAAAGCCCTATCCAACTGAGCCCATTTCCTGGCAGTGCCCTCTTGACCATTATACCATGATAATGGATTTGATAATTCAACTCAACGAGGCCACAAGAATTGATACATATATTAAAGTCATTCATTGCTTGGCTAGCTCGAGGATGCCCATAACCCTTTCCCTATCCTCATTGATGATATTAAAATCACCCAGAAGAAGCCATGGATGATCTAGTAGACAAATATCCACTAATTCATCCCATAAAACTCTTCATTCTGCTTGAGTACATTTAGCATAAATAAAAGTCACCAATGCCCTTTTAGTCTCTAGCTTAAACCATTTTGTCACCATCTGATAAGAGGCACCAACTACTTCAAGCTCATACGGTTGTTTACATAAAATCCAGATCCCCCCCCCCCCCCACACACACATCCTCATTACAGTAATACCTGTCAAAGCCCAAACCATGAGTAAATTGTTGCAACTTATCTTGTCTCACAAAAGGTTTGAAAAGTGTCGAAATGGAACCATTGAAATTCCTAATCAACTGCCTTAAAGTACGTCTAGACCGACCCAACCTCCTAATGTTCCATGCAATGATGGATTACATCATAAATTCAATTTCGCAGTGCATGTAGACACCCATTGTGATTGACGCATTGGCAAGTTTTTAAACGTTGAAGTACTGGCCGAACCATGTACATTATCAGAATCATACCCCTTTTGCTTTGCCAGACCTATGACATGGTTTTCATCCTCTACATCCAAACCATAAGGACCATAAGCACTGAGCTTAGCTATATGAGTTAGACTTAAACACAGCATGACATTCCATTTCGAGCACTTTCGTCACTAGTTTCACATTGCCACGATTCCCACTAGGTGATAGATGCAATTCTGCAGCAATAACACCCTGCTCAGGATCTACATGAGCACCCCATAACCCTTGTACCAGAGCCTCTACCTCTATTCTGATACCACCCTTTTGGATTGAAGGCAACTCATCAAAAGACTACTCACTTTCTAATTCTTCAATATTTGCAAAGTTTGCACATCACAGCCTGGTTCTTCAGTATTTTCCTCGCCACAATCGACACGTACTTCCTCAATTTGCATTAACCCCACAACATTAACATCCTGAATCACAAAATTTTCATCCTACATTTCCTGTGGTGCTACCAACGCTAGAGCATTTTCTCCCCTAATCACCACATTTTCAACCTGTAGATCTTGTTGTTCTTCCAACCCGCTAGTCGTGCTTGGTCATCTTGAGCATTACCAAGATTTTGTTTTCCTTGCCAAACTCTCTTGACCCCATTTTAACCTCTTCCTTAAACACCTTCCCCTACCCTGCAAACCATGGACGTATGGCCTTACCTATAGCATTTCACACAATAAAACCTTTTCTTTCATACCTCGCCTCCTGCCAAGATTTTTGGTGCCCATCATAATAGGGAAACCCTGCACTAGCTCATCCATGAGGTCCACCATCATGCATAAACATGTACCTGAGGCACGGGTTCTATGAATAGTTTCATTATTCATTCCCAAGAAGAGACCAAAATGTGTTGCAAATATTTGTAGGCAATCGGTTCTATACAAGTACAATGGAAGACCTAGTAAAAAAATCCACTGCGAAGCCAAAGTGGATTCTTTATGTAAATCGAACTCCTTTGTCCAGTGGAAGAGATGAAAGATTCAGCCAACCAACAATCTTCCTGCACGTGCCCATCCATGGATGAAATCTCTCTTAGACATGGTGATCATCCATAACACTAATAGTTGGAATGTCTAGCAGACCCTAGGAGCAGACCCTAGGACTTGATGATGCCTCTGTGAATATCACAAATGGTTGGCTGTGTGAGTACGAACTTCAAGACAAGCTCAAAACAATATCCTTAGCCGCCTTTGACATCTCTGATTTTGTGAAGATGAACCCAAGTTCACCGTCCACATCAACAAGGTAGCGCATCTGCATCTTTAAAGTTGGGGGCATCGCTGACTTTGAAACCATCTGAGTGAACGACAAAGTCCCACCATCCCCTGTATTGACTTGGTCGATACATTGTAATTAAATGTTAAACCATTGAATATTTATTCAATTCTCTCTTTCATTCAATTTCAATTAAGCCAAGAAGATCATAATAGCATTGTAGGAAGATGGAGCTTTTACCACCAAGAAAGTGGTCATGGTAGTGGCTGTCTGTGTACCAGTTCCGGCGGTTACTGGAAGGGTGATAGCCCCGACGGGCAATATTGTATCTCTAGAGAAACCCTTTAGTGGTGTTGGGGAGCATTTTAGTTTATTGGCGTTGATACCCATTCTGGCGAACGCTTCACGGAATAGTATATCTGCAGAGCTTTCAGTCAATTAGTACCAGCCTAGTACTAATTGACAGTGCTCCTCTTCCCTCAACCATCTCATAGCGGTGATGTCCACATACCACCTCAAGATGAAGTTCCCGACCAATGGCGGGGTGAGGGAGTTATGAGGTGAACAGTTCTAGCGCAAGAATTTTATGTACAGGAATTAAGAAATGGCCGAGGTGAAGTTTGTGTCATGGCAAAACAAAGCGAAGCATTGGCACTACCCCTTCCACTGCCTTTGGTAGTGACTTTAGAAAAGGGTGTAAAGGTCAAGGATGAACAGAATCTACAACATGCCGAAGCCAACGAACTACTAGAACTTGTGACGTTATATTTAGACCGCCCTGAAACTACCACACATATTGGGACCCAAGTCCCACCAGAGGATAGAGAAGCCCTGAAGCTGCTATTAATAGAGCACAATGATGTGTTTGCATGGAGTCATGAAGAGATGTTTGGCATAGATAACAACATCATTGAACACCGCTTGTGCATGAATCCCGCACACCAGATAGTGCGCCATAAAAAAAGGTCGTTCAACGCAGAGAAGTATGCTGCCATTAGTGAGGAAGTAAAATGACTACTCGCTGCTGGGTTCATCAAGGAAGTTCATTATCCGAAATGGTTATCCAACGTTGTCTTAGTGAAAAAAGCAAATGGAAAATGAAGAATGTACGTGGACTTCACCAACATGAATAAAGCTCGTCCAAAGGACAGTTTCCCTTTACCAAGCATCGACGTTATTGTGGATGCAACAACAGGATACCGTATACTAAGTTTCATGGACAACTATTCAAGTTATAGCTAGATCCAAATGCATGTAGCAGATGAGGAGAAGACATCGTTCATAACAGACCATGGGTTGTATAGCTACCAGGTTATGCTATTCTAGATAAGGAATGTTGGAACAACCTACCAAAGGTTGGTTAATCACGTGTTTAAAAAGCAGATTGGGAAGTCTATGGAGGTGTACGTAGTTGACCTGTTGGTAAAGAGTAAGGAACCCACCAAGCACCTTGACGACCTGAATGGCGTTTGGGATCTTACACAATTACAAAATGAGGCTAAACCCTAGAAAATGTGATTTTGGGGTTGAGTCAAGAAAGTTCTTGGGGTTTATTGTATCTAAAAGAGGAATTGAGGCATCTGCAAAAAAGATAGAGGCTATACTCAACATGAAACCGCCAAGAAATCTGAACGACACTAGTGGTTGGCATGTAGGGTAGCTGCCCTGAGTAGATTCATAGCCAGGTCGATAGACAAATGCCTCCCAATTTTTCCTGAGTACTGCGCAAGATGCACCCCTAGTCGAAAGAGTGTGATGAGGCCTTCAAAAAGTTGAAGCAACACTTTTCCAGCCTACCACTCTTAAAGTAGCGAGAGAAAGGCGATGTACTTTGCGCAAACCTAGCAGTTTTCCTACACGCGGTGTCCACCGTCCTAGTAAAGGAGGAAGGGGCAGCCCAGCTTCCTATGTATTACATAAGTACGACCCTAAGAGGAGCAGAAGCGAGGTACCCTTGAGTTGAGATGTTAGCCTTCACCTTAGTAACGGCGGCCAGAAAACTTGACAGCTCAGGAAGGTCGGTAGGGTGGTCGATTGAATTAAGTGAGTTTGATCTTGAATACATGCCAAGAAAAGTGGTAAAGGGGCAAGCACTGGCAGGTTTTGTGGCAGAGTTCTCAGGTTTTCTCCAAGAAGACACAATAGATCCAACGGGAAAGCCATGGGTACTCTTCATAGATGGCTCATCTTGCTGGGCGGGCGAGGGCTTGGGAATGCATTTGCTAAGACCTGATGGCAAAGAGCGATACTATATGGCAACGTTAACATTCAAAGTAACCAATAATTAACCTAAATATGAAGCACTCGTGGCAGGGCTTTCTATAGCTGCCAAGTTAGGGGCAACCAAGATAGAGGCAAAATTAGACTCATAGGTAGTGGTAAATCAAGTGTTGGGCCTATGCACTATGAAGGGGGAGAAGTTTAAGAAATACTAAGCACGAGTTTGGGAGGCATGCAATGTTTTCTCATATTTCAATATATCTCAGATACCAAGGATAGATAATGAGGTGGCAGACAAGTTGGCACATACAACATCAAGAATGGAGGAGGCGTCTCTCCCATGGCAAGTTGACAGGGGAGTTATCGAGGTCCCAATCATTGGGAGAGAAGTGGGTGTCCTAAGCTCCAATATCCCAGAATGGACGAATGATGTGGCTGAGTACCTAGATAAGGGAAAGTTAGCTGAAGGAAAGGAGAAGGCAAGGAGGATAAAGAGGAAGGTGGCAAGGTTCATGCTTATTGATGGAGTCCTTTATAAAATGGGGTCTTCAATCCCATTACTGCAATGTATTTCCCCACAAGAGGCGCAGGATGTCTTAGTAGAAATACATGAAAGAATGTGAGAACCATTTTGGCAGAAGGACCTTAGCCAGGAAAGCAATAAGGGTTGGATACTATTGGCCCAACACATTAAGAGATGCTTGAGAATTTACTAGGAAATGCATCAAGTGCCAGACATATGCACCAATATCACACGCTCCCCCAAAGGAGTTGACATCCATAACAGCACCATGGCCTATTGCCCAATGTGGCATGGATCTAGTTGGACCTTTCCCATCAAGGAGAGGCAACATAAAATTCATGATTGTCACAGTATATTACTTCATGAAGTGGGCGGAGGCAGAGCCACTAACAACCATGACAAGCAAGAACATGACAAGATTTTTATGGAAAAATGTTATTTGCATATTCAGAATCCTACAAAGTATAGTGACAGACATGGGTGTGAAGTGGTTCACCCAGTCGAAATAGGGTTTCCAAATGACCAAATGGGCAACTACTCGGCCACCCAAAATGACAGGAAGATGGAGAAGTACCTTGATTTATTGGAGAAAGAAAGAGAAATAACGGAAGCCAGAATGTTGCAGGAAAAAGATAAGGCTGAGCAGTACTTTAACAAAAGGGTAAGGCCCAAAACTTTTAAGGCAGGAGATCTAGTCTTAAAGAAAAGTGGGGTGACTACCCAAGATGAAGGGAAAATGGGGCCCCAGTGGGAATAGCCCTACTTGATGGTAGGAAACAATAGGCTTGGGTCATACCACTTGAAAGACAGCTAGAGCAAGGAACTATCACACCAGTAGAACGCAGAGCACTAAAGGAAATTTTATCAGTAGCATTTACATTCATTTTCTGTGTTCCATGTTGACATTATTACATTTACATTCTTGTTTATGATAACATTTTCATTCATTTATTACTACTTAAGTCCTGCTGCGATTCTGCTTCGGCGTTTGTTTCATGGTAACAATGAGTACGACCAAGGTGGGCATTTGTGCAGGACTAGGCTAGCACAGAAGGGAAAAGGGGTATGGAGGTCATAAGACCACACCAACCCCAAACACTTATGACAAGCCTTAGCAGCTTGCGTGCCATGTAAAAGGGCTTGGAGATCATTAGACCACGTCAACCCCAAACACTAATGACAAGCCTTAGCAGCTTGCAGTGCGATGTAAAGGGGCTGGAGGTCATGAGACCACACCAACCACAAACACCTATGACAAGCCTAGCAGCTTGAGGTACCATGTAAAAGGGGGGCAGAGGTCATTAGACCATGCCACTCTCGAATACCTATGACAAGCCTTAGCAACTTGCGGTGCCATGTAAAAGGGGGCAAAGGTCATTAGACCACGCCACCCCAAACACGTATGACAAGCTGTAGTAGCTTGTGGTGACATGTAAAGGGGGGGCAAAGGTCATTAGACCATGCTACCCCCAAACACCTATGACATGCCTTAATAAACTTGCGGTGCCATGTAAAAGGGTGAGGAGGTCATAAGACCACGTTGACCCTAAACACCTATAATAAGTCTTAGTAGCTTGCGGTGCCATATAAAAGAGAGCAGTGATCATTAGACCAAGCCACCCTTAAATACCTATCACAAGCCTCAGCAACTTGTAAGGCTAGAGGCCAAAGGTAAGTAGTCTAAATAAGGCAAAAAGTCAAAGGCCAAAGACATGCAACAGAAAAGTACACAAATATTCACCATCGCAAGCTTTAACGTAAACCAAAGTTTACTATTACAAGAACATCATAAAAAAGTACAAAAGGCACAAACGATACTAGGCTTCTGTAAGAGAAAAGGAAAGTGTTCAAGAAACAAAAGGAAGGGGCAAGGAAGTTAGGGGGTGTTATTTCCAGCAGACGGAAGTAGCGGAGGTATGCCTGTAAAAGCATCAGGCATCTCTCCCTGCCCAAAGGTGTTAACTCAATGACAGGTAGTTGCTTCATGAAAGAATAAGCCCTAGTCTAGAGCCCCGAGGTCAGTAGCAGGATCAGTCAGAAGGCAGGACCTGAGCCTTAGGATGCTAGCACTGTAGCCATAAGCAAAGGCATGATCCTTGGTAGTAGGGGCAAGGGCTAACTAGCCATGCAGGCGTGCAATCTCTACCTGCGCAACAACTAGCTCATTCCTCTTTTTAGTCAGCTACTGGTCCTTAGCAAGGAAAGCCAAATTTGACTTCCTAAGCTCCTTATCTGAGTTTTTGCAGCTGTCTTTATATTACTAATGGCATTCCTAGAGTTCTATCAAGGCCCCTACACCTTAGAAAGGTCAAGGGCGGTAAGGCAGGTCTTATCCACAGCGACTGCCAACTCTTGTGCTAGCCCGTGACTGTGTTCCTATGAACAAGTCAGCTCCTCACGGCTCGAGTCTAAGTCGCTGCTACGGGCAAGAAAATTAGTATTTAGGGGGCCAATTTAAACTCAAAGCCCCTCTGAGCATCAAAAAGATGGGACTTGATAGAATCCCTTTCTGACTGAAGAAGCCTCAAGGCAAAGTCGTCCTTGACTTTCGCCTCTTGGGCATGGTGTATAACATTATGAAGCTCAAAGACTTTGTTTTAAAGAACCTCTAAATTGCCGTGTAAGGAGTGGGAGTAGCCCTCTAACTATTCCAACAATATCTCTAACTCCTTCTCTCTGCCAGAATTTTCAGCTCCGTCCTATCCACTCACCACTTCCCGAAGGCAAGGTTGGAGACATAGCACAGCCTTCGCCGCTCTTGGACGTCCTCCTTTGGGTCTGCCCAATCTACTATAATCCACATCCCTAGATCATTAATGCCTTACAAAAAAAAAAGAAAAAAGAAAAGGCACTCAAGTTAGAGCTACAAGTAAGCACATAAAGAAGGAAAGCAAGTCACATGATGACGATACCTCAGAAAGCTAGTCCTTTAGATGGCTAGTCATCTGGGCAGTGGCTTTAGCCTGGGCGTTGGTGAAAGAAGAGGAAGCACCGTCACTGGACTATCTGCCGAATATATCCTTAGGGCTAGGAACATCCCCTGGCAAAGAAACATTGTTGGACCTTAGGGTGAAGTCCCCAACTCCCTTTGGGGGACCTCTAGGGCTTGTAGACCAAAGGGAGGCCTTGGAATAGGCCAGGTCAACTTCAATCAGGTGGGCGTTATCTCCTATCAAGCTGCCCAAGCCCTCGAAAATATGGGATTTAGTGTCTCCACCAAAAGATTGAGTGAAGTGAGGAGGAATGGAGAGGCACTCACCACTGGCATTCAATGAAGGGGTATCGCCACCAAAGATAGTAACTGGCAAGGTCCCTGGGCGGTCATTGCTGGCCTTCACCGGGACTTCCTCGTGGCGAGAGGGCATGCCCCCAATAACAGGACCCAGGTTTTTAGCCCCATCACCCAGGTTTCCTGTGTAGGTAGGAGCATTGTCTGCTTTACCAACTGGGGAAGCACTTGCCAATTCCCTGCGCACACCTCTAATAACAGAAGGCATAGGGCTTTCCATCATAAGTGGGCGAACTCTTTCGCCCATGGTAGGGTCCAAGTCGAGGGCAATAGCAACCTTAGCATCTAGCTCACCTTCCCACACTAGGTCTTTGAATATGGAGAACTCAAATATTGGACTGGATGCCAGTGCGTGAGCCTGTTGGGGAGTGTCAAAATGGAAGGTGGTGGCAAGGTCTGTGAGGTCTAAGTTGGTCAAACCTTCAGCATCTCCCAGGCCAGGGGAATGCAGCAGCACAGGGGAACCGCCAGGCATAGGGAGCAAAACAATGATTGGCTAGGTGGATGCTTGGACATGGTCGCCCTCTGTAGGTATTAGAATATTTTTTTGGCTTGGGGTAGGGGAGAGGCATCCTTGGAGCAAGCCTTCTTCCTTTATTTCTTCTCCTCTTTCTCTTTCTTCCTTCTTTCTTTTTCTTCTTTTCTTTCTTCTCTTCCTTTTCTTTCTTTCTCCTCTTCTCTTTCTTCTCTTTGCCTTCTTTCTTCTTAGACTGCTTCCTCTTTTCTTTCATTCCTTGCAAGACTTGACCATCCTTCTTGTCTTTCTCTGAGGCTTTCTCTAACATAGAAGGGGGAATCGTAGCCGAAATCAAGAATGAACGCCCTTGAATATGGGAATAATTGGGGGACATCAAGAAGTGGTGGATGTGGGCGGGTGTCAGTAAGAAATCAGTTCAGAGGTAGTCGAGGTGAGCTTCAGCCTAGGAATAGACAATTTCAATTTGGGCCAGCTCCTTAATTGACAGGGGTTCCATGCTCACCCATAAACTCTTCTCGTTAGGGAGGAAGCCCTAGTTCACCCTAACTAGAAAATTTCTTTGGGGGGTTTCATGGGCAGGAAACTCCTAGCCTTGGTAAGTAATGTAGAAAAACCAACTTGTCCAATTTTTGGCATTAGAATGCTGAGTTTCAAACCGTGCAAAGTCTGCCCTTTATCTTTCTTACGGAAGCTAACTACATTGCCCTTGGTGGTTGGTCTCACATTGTAGAAAGACAAGAACTCTCGAGCAATAAGGTCAGGGTAAAGATCCCCAAGGGGCTATAAGACCATGTGAAAAACTATGCAGGAGTAAAGATAAGCCCTCGATGCGAAGGGATGGAGCTGAGCAAGAGAAAAACTGAGTAAGTCCAAGATGCCACGAAGAGGGCAACAAAAGGGGAGACTTAACCCATGTGCTAGTAGGGACATGGTCAGAGTGACCTTGCCTGTGAAACTCTCGTCGCCGCAACACCCAGATGGGGGTGCATCTTGCACTGCTGATTTAGGGGTACAAAATTCTTCCTGAATCGCTGGAAAATCCCTTTGTCTGAAGGCTGAACGCCACCCATATCAGTCGAAAGTTAGGATGTATGATGCATGGGAAGGTTGTGCAGAACTGCCACCACATTCAGCCATGGGAACTGGAAGTGAAGAATAGCAAGAAAATGAGGAAGAGGGAATGTGCAAGTGAAAAGAGACGAGAACAGAGAGAAAGCACGGGCAAGAAAGGCACAAGGAGGGAAAGTGAGCAAAAGGAAGAGTAGAGGGGCTCGAGAGAAGGGTATTTGGAAGGGGCGAATATGAAACCACAGCAGCCGTAAGCATCATGACCTGAAATAGGAGCAGAAGGGTAACCATCACACAAAAACCCTTACCGTTGTCACATCAGTGGCAAATCATGAGTGCCTTTCGATTCTTGAAAATATAAAAAGGTAAAAAAGGGAAATGTGAAGGGACAACAGGGTAGCTAGTGGTTTGCAGATGGGCTAGGGGCTGCTTAAAAGGGCTTGAAATGAGAAGGGGCCTATAACAAGGTTCATGCCTGCTAAAAAAAAATGTGTAAACTTTGTCAATATAAATTCCTCAAGCCTTGGAGCGAAGGGAATTAGTGGGGTAGCTAGAGGGTCCATTTGGTATTCAAGCCCAATGGAAAAGGCTCTCTGTTGACCGACCTAAATTATCGTGTCCAAACCTAGCAGAGATCAACACACTACACACCACCTCACATGAAAAGATAAGATAGGCATTATGTGGAGGTGATCCTATACAGTGCTAATCTAGTTTAAATGGAAATCTATATATACCAAGTAATCCTTGGCAGTAATCAGTTTTTGAATTCTGAATTACTTGTGTGATACACTTTACTGACTTAAGCATCAGGATGTTCCCAGGTATATCACGCCGGAGTCTCTGTACATCGTGCAGGTGAATGGTTGCACTTATGGTGGTAGGACATGTCCTTAACAATGAGAGTGTGAGAACTCCTAATAGAGGGAAAATAATAACATAGTTGCATGGTGTTAAAGAGAATGATGGGGGGCTTCAAGAGGCTCAAAGAATGGTTGCATGACTATGTCGTTTGTAATGGTTGCATTTCTAATCATACAATATTGACTGACGAGAAACATTATGAATGACATATTCAAATTATTAACAAAAAAGATTATCTAAACTACCCATTGACTGACGAGATACATCAAATTTGATTATATAATAAACTTATGATAATTATAGCCGTATTTTTCGTAACCTAAAATGTCATGTATTAAATCTTTTTGAAAGTACCGATTTTTTTATTTATTTATAGGAAAACAGAATTCATTACAAATTGTTTGCATCAAGCCAAATAGCTTGTGACATTGAATTTGGGACATTGTCTCACCACATTTCAACATTCTCTAAATGCCAAGCATGTCTAGTCAATCTATGAGCTGCCTCATTGCCCATTCGATGGACATGTTGCACTTAACAATCTGCAAATGCTTTCATTAGTGTTTTGATCTCTCTGAGTAGGTTGCTCACCATTGTCATAGACTCTCCTTCTTGGCTAAGGTCCTGAACTAGCAGTAGGCAGTCACTTTCAAGGATTAACTTTGGTATGCCCCAGGTGACACAGAGTTGAAAATCCCTTAACATAGCTAGAGCTTCAACAGTTTCAAGAGTAGCCAGCTCATTCTCCACTTTACTAGCTGCCAGCAGGACTTCACCTTTCTCATTTCTGAGTATTGCACCTACTTTTTTTAGATAAAAAAATAACGCCCCATCCACATTAAGCTTTAAGCAACCTTGTATAGGTGGTTTCCAAAGACAAACCTGTTTATCTTTTACAGTAGTGGACTGTAATTCTTGGTGGATACTTTGCTAAGATAAAGCAAATTCAATTACATAACTTGGTTCATGTAAAACATGTCCATATATCAACTTATTCCTTCTAAACTAGAAGCCCCAGGCCATTGAGAAGAATTTTGATAAATCTTTGAGGTTGCCTTCCTTTCTGACCAAGAGTGCAATATCCCATATAGATATATACAAATGTCTTAAGCTAGACATGGAAAGTATTTATTCCACCATTTTCAAATAGCATGGCAGAAAAATAGAGCATGTGAAATGTCCTCTCTTCTCTGTTGACAGAAAACTCATTTATCTTCAACTGCCACATGTTTATTCCACATTTATCTTCTCTGTTGATTGACTTTAAAGTATCTTTATCACAAGATACTTTAAAGTCCATGATGGCAGACTCTCCAAGCAAAAATCTTGATATTGTTTAGAATTTTTAATGAGATTGTATCTTGTGATAAAATATGAGTATCACATAATACATGATTACTTAAAAAGAACTTTAAATTAAAAAAAAAAAGTTTAAAATATGAAATTATAATTTTATACATTTAAAATGTTTTTTCTTATATGAAAACATCAAACTTGGGTTACGAGTTGAGATATTACGTGCACAATAATCTTTTTGGGACCAAATAACTCTACTCATAGACATTTACAACATATATTATTTGCGTATTATAATTTGATTTAAAAAATAAATTTTAAAATTTAAATCTTATAAATCAAATGCTATCATATAGATAGTGTGTTGCGTAAATGTCTATGAATAGTATTTCTCTTTTGGACCACGTCTAAAAGTTTATCTGATACATTGGATTAATTAGACAGGATAAGTATTCTTTTCGATGTATTAGTTAAAAGAAATAAAAAGGAAAAGAATATTTGAGAAGGGTATAACAGGAACTTAACGTTAATTTCCATGAGTCGTGGGTTCACGACCTGTCGTGCAATTGAAGTTATTCCTGCTAGCGTAAAGGTTGGCCTAAGAGGATCCTTAGCAATGATAGTTTGGAGGTATAAAGTATTCCCACTTCTTCTTGGAAGTAATAGGCTAAGTTGACGACAGAGTATTGATTAGAATTCGGATTCTTGTGCGATGGTCAGTTTCTTCCAATGCTTTTCTTCCCCACCATGGCAGTATTATGTCATTTGGGATGACATTTTTTTGTTTTAAACGAGCTGTTTTTCTTTCTTTGGAAGAAATGAAACATTGTGTAGGATGGAATGGTCAAAGTGACAGCTTTTCGTTCTCCCCCAGATTGTGTCAAGAGTTTGGATTTCTAACATGCTTTTTTTCGCTCTTCACATCGGATATCAAAAGGCCTTTGTGTTCGCACTTGGTATTACTTTAAGGAGTCCCAAATGTTTTCCCGGATCCATAGCTTTCTTTGACTATCAAATTGAGGTATTGAGTTATTTCTACATAATTATATCATGGATTTAGCACGATTGGCTTTAAGCCTCGTTTGTATCTCAAAAGGCCTTAGGCATTGTTTGGTTACATAAAGCATCTCATCTAATTATTACAAATTTTCTAAATTTTTATGTAAAATACAATAAACAATCACTATAAGAAACTGGGCCTATTGTAGCAATTTTATTATCATTGCAAATAAAATCACCGCAATAAGTGGTTATTTGCGTCGAATTTGATATCTCTGCTCACTTTTAACCTGAACTTGTGATTAATAGCACCCGGTTCATTTAATTTGCTTTTTGCAGTGATTTAATCACATGTGACAACATAATGAAAGAATAATATTGGCAAACATGCAGTGAGGTGTAAATTGCCAGGAAAAGTGAGTAGAGGCGATTTATACCACTTTTCACAGCGAACATTTTAGTCGGAAAAGATCACTTTTGTTGTAGTGAATTCAAAATTTTCTAATCCTAAAACAAAAATAATTTTAAAAAAATATTTTAACAATATTTTATTCAATTTTTAATTTTCATTTCATTTCATTTGATCTAAGTAACCAAATGAGGCCGACCATGGGAAGCATTGTTCGTTGTAGTCATTAATTAGCTATTGAGCTTCTTAACCATTAGCCCTGCAAGAATTATCAAGTCATCTTCAGACAATATATAGGTAAGAGCAGTGGGGTATTTCTACTAATTTTTGTACCATTTATCTTCCTTCCTTGTCTCTTATACTTTTAGATTAGGAGCCAACATTCAACCATTGAAAAGGTAATATTAAAGTAAATTTCACAAAAATGTTAAAAGAAAAATTCTTTAATAAAATATAAACGTCTCTTTATGTACATAAAATTATTACAGAAGAGCCAACATAAAATCTTATTAATTGTCCACTAACCTATTTAATACCAAAACTTGATTATTGACTCTATTAATTTGATACTAATATTTTCATAGTAAATGATAGGTCTTTGCATCTGGATACGGATCTGGATATTTAGGAATATCTAGATATGGATCCAAACTTTCAGATTCGTATAGAGATTTTTAAATATAGATGGATACCTGATAGGGTAAAATTGATTTCAACATAGATGGATGTTCGGTTTTAAATCAAGATATCTAGATTGTAACCGGTATCTGGTTTTAATTCCATTTTTTAAAACACTAGTTTTGTGTAGGTTTTTTTTTTTTTTTTTTTTTTTTTCAGTTTAAATTTTTGCAATCAATTTTAATTTTTTAAAGTTCAAATTAAATCTAAAATTCGAGTATCCAGTTCCCTCGTACCCAAAAAGGAAAAAAAAAATCCTTTTGTTCTAAAACTTATTTTTGTGTAGATTTTTTATTTTTTATTATTATTATTTTTTTAGCCTCTAGTTTTGTGCATTTGACTTTTGCTTTTGAAAGTTCGAAGTAAATCTATAACTCAAGTATACAGTGTCCCTTATACCCCAGAAGAAAAGAGGAAAAAAAAAAAAATCTAGAAACGGATAACTAGAAATCTAAAAAATAGATATCTAAAATCTAAAAAACATCTAAAGTGTAAAAGTGTAAAGATTAAAACCTACAAAAACTAACAGTGCATGTATCTAAAACTCTAAATCTGTACAATCCTTTTGTTTTGCTTTGCTTTTCTTTTCTTTTCTGTTCTCTTCTTTCTTTCTTTCTTTCTTTCCTTCTCCTTCTCCTCCTCCTCCTCCTCCTTCTTCTTCTCATTCTTCTTTATATTTTTCCAAGTTTCTATCTACCTATAAAAGGGCAATTCACATTCTCAGATTATGCAATATACAAAAGGGCAATTCAAATTACATAGACAACCAAAAAAGCTCAATACAAATTGCATAGGCAATTCATCAATCACTTTAACTAATTCTTGATTCCTCAAACAGAGCAAACAAAGATTACATGATCAGTGACAATCGCATCAAATCTATTTCCATGAAATGATGTGACATTTAGTTCTATTGAATTTAAATTTAGTATGCTGTAAAGAAAATCATTGCATGAATTCCAAAAATGACTAATTTTTGTTCTGATTCATGGCTAGGCTCCAATACTTGTACATCTTGTAGCTCCTTCCATAGTAGATCCTTCATTAGCAAACAGTTAAATCCTCAGTTGCTCGGTCACGTTTGTAGGGTAAACATATCTAATAGTGCATAGCTAATGCTATAACACACAAAACAAACAAAGACTGAAAGACGGGGCAAATTACTATAATAACCAAAGTTTGCAGCTAGTATTTTTAGTAATTAATTTTGTATCTGTTTTTAGAAATACCAAAACAAAAAATGCCAAAATTGACTCTCTAACTCCCCAAAAACCATTTATTGGTGGAAAGTGCTAACTACTATAAATATCAAATTTGGTGATCACTAAGATGCGGTTTGGATAGTGAGATCCACTACAATAAATAAAGGCTTATTGTAGCGAGTTCATATTCACCGTAATAGAAATCGTTGCTAATAGTACTTTATTGCAGTGCAAGCAAAGTCGTTGTAGTAAATTTGGTTTTTATTTCGATGTGAATAGTTTTCAAACTTATTGTGTTGATATGTTGATCTTTTTCAACAATTTTAGTGTATTTGCAGCTAAATTCATTTTCGGTGATGGAAATTTAGTTGCAAAAAGTGACTTATACTGTAGCGGTGTTTTCTTTCTAGTGACAGAGGGAAAACACCACAAATTTGACTTTTTATGGTGACTTTTTATTGCCGAAATAGAACCTATTGTGTAATGGATGGTAAATAACAACGAATTTTGTGGCTGTACAATTGTCACCGAAACTTATTGAGGCAATTTTAAAGCTTTTATGGTGGCACTTGGCAGCTGCTAACATATTTCATAGTTCTGCCCTTCTATTTCATTTTGCCCCATCCGAATAGTCTGTGTTTTGTCTCTATTGGTATCTCTCTTTGCCTCATGCTTATACTACCACCCTTTCCCACACTGTGTTTTATCTTTGTTGTCGCCATCGTCGCCTCCTTAAATCCCATTTTTTATTTTGAGAATTTGAATTCCCATGATTCTCGCCTTCTGTCCATCTCTCTTTGTAACAACTCGCACCTTTCTTTCTCTAAGGGACATGAGTTTTGTTCTACATGCCGAACCCCGGTAGCATTTTTTAAAGCAAGCCTAGTATTTTAAATGTCCTAGAAATATTTTAAATGAGATGTTTTCAGTGTTATTGGACCAAGTCTGATTCTAAGGAAGACAATTATAATATTTTTTTAGAGCTCCAAAATATTACAATTATTGAAAATCATTTTATCTAAATGATTTTAGTTATTTAAAATAGTATGAGATTTGAATTATGTTGAAAACTCTAATTAATTAAATGGTTTTATTCTCTTAAAGATATTTAGCAAACTCCACCATTTAATTAGTAATGAAAGATTATATTTTATAAGCTAAAGTTCAGTTAAATTATATTCTATCTTGATTCCTCTCAATATTTTAATCCTTACCATTAGATTGATTTGAAGACGCTAGATGAAGGGTTGGGATTAAATACCCAAGCCCTCCCCTTTTTTCCATCAGTAGCCGCCCCTCCCTTCCCTCTTTCTCTCTCCCCAGGTTCTTCAACCAGTGCTACCGGTTGCCGTTCCCTGGTCACTGCACCACCACTACCAAGCTCCGCCTATAGCGGTGACCTCCTCTAGCCACCATAGGCCCTTTCATTCTTTCATGGGTTTCCCTCCCTCTCATGGCCAAATTTGTTGCCATGGCGCCACCCACGACCTTCAGAGGCCACTACCTAGCTCCCAGCACCTCCCTAAGCCCCTCTATGCCCAAACATGGCCTCCCTTTAGCTCCCCCTCTATTTCCATGTCTTGAGGCCCATGACCTAACCCTTGAAACCCACGGCTCCATCGTGCTTAGCCATCCCAGCTACAATGAGATCACCATGAATCTATATTAGCCACCCATAGCCTAGCTCAACGCCCAAACAGCTCCCAAATGCCCAAAATAGCCACTGTAAGTGGCTAACCACCACCATATGCGATGTTAGCTACCACCTATGGACTACCCAATATGTCAGCCACCCTTCACACTCACGTTAAACTCACCAAAGCCTAGATCTAGTTGAGAAACCTTAGATTTGGCCTTTTGAAGTAGCCCTATTCCAAGGTCATGGCAATGATTGCTACCACTCAAGCTAGTGTCTTTCAACACCAGTGGCCGTGTCGGGCAGCGAGCAATGCACGGGTTAACCCCAACGATCATATAACTCTCTTTCCCTTTCCCTCATTTTTATGTGAGATTGGTTTGATTGTGAACTGTGTTGTGTTTATAGAGTCTGTTGTGTAGTAAAGTGTTGAGCTTAGTTGTGTAGTGTTATGGACTGTGATATGAAGTGTTGTTGTGAAGTATGTGCTGTACTGGTGGGATGGCATAGTATGGACTGGAGGGAGTACATGTGGAGTGTACTCCTTGTGGCAAAGTTGTGATGCACCAGATGGTGTAGTTGATGAGCTCAAAGCGTGTGGTGTAGTGTCAGAAACTGTGGAATAGTGTCCCAGAGTAGTTGCGATGTGACATTGCCATAATGATAGGTGTCACAATGTAGTTGTGTATGACAGTGAGTACATGTGAAGTCATGAAGTGGCGTAAGAGTGACCTAGTGGAAATGTGATGAAGTCATGGTCGTGATGAGTGAGGAGTTGACATAGAAGTGACGTAGCGGGATGTGAAGTGAGTGACATGGTCACTGTGTAGCTTGGAATTAGTCTCAAGCTACGTGATGCGACAGAGGTGTAGTTGTAAATAGAGCTATGTCATGTTAAGTGTTGGGATGTACTATGTTGTTGGATGTGTAGCATGAAGAGTCATGCTAGCTGGGTTTAAGTAGAAGTTGGTATCGAGTATGGGCTTGTTTACACAAGCGGACATTCAATGGATTATATGTTGATCTTAGGTGATAAGAGGTAGGGTACGTGCATTTGGTGAGACACATGTGCTGGATGAATTTACCATATGTAATGGGTAATCTATCCTAAGCATGGTTACACAATGTTTAAGCCTTAGAGTTGGCTTAAAGTTGTATGATATGCATGGATGAGAATGAAGATGAAGTATGGGCTAGAATGCCGAAAGAAAGTGATTTGTGCATTATCTAAAATTGGGATGCATGACTTAGTTGATCTGAGTCATGTATCAGAATGTGGTTAATAGTAAGGGTAAGACGAAGGTCTTAGTGTCTTAACCTAAGGTGAATCATGGAAGTTCACTTTAGTGGATGAGCACTCAAGGTAAAATTGAGTTTAAAAGAGGTAGTGACTGCAAGTAGATCTTGAAGATTTTAGCATAGTAAAGGACATGTAAGAGCCTAGGATAGAAGGAAAGTGTTTCCAAGTGAAGTGTAGTTCTATTTCTAGTTTAGTTGCTTATTTACTAGATAGAGAATGACGCTAAGGTTATGTATATGCATGTAGGTTGCCATCTAACACGTACGTGAATGGACTATATGAAATGAGTATAGTATGGAGTTCAGGTAAGTATTATATTCATACCCTTTTGGAGTTTTCTAAAAGGATATGAAAATGAAAATAAAATGTTTTTCCTTTATGATACTTTATGAAATGACACGAATGATGCTTTATGAAAGTATGCTAAGTATAACGTTTAAAGGTATATGTATGTAATGGCCCTTCTTGACAACTCCTTTATATGCACCCCAAAGTATTAAGTGTATGCATGTGAATGGATGACTATATGTAGTACGTATTGTATGTATTTTCATGAAATAAAATGTGAGGCTTGTGCTTTATGCTTTAAGCGATACTTTAAATGATGTGAATAAAGTGTTTTAAAATGTCCCTATGAACTTATGCTTTTTAAAGGATGCCATGAACTAATGTTTGAGTGATGCCTTAGAAGTTGATGTTTAAGCTCATGCTTTTAAATGATGTTTACAAATGAATGGACTAAAAGAATGAGGGAAAAGAAAAGGAACTGTTGGGATGGTGGTAAGCATGGACGGTAGTAGAGTACCGTCTACAATCTAAACTGTAGGGATAGTGGTAAACAGGGATGGTGGAATGTGATTCCAGCCTACAACACGAGCTGTAAGGATGGTGGTAAGCAGGGATAGTGTAAGTCTCGCCTGTGATTCCCACCTACAATGATTAATTGAATGAAAGTCTTAATGTATGAAAATATGTAACGGCCATATAAATGAACAAACAGGTACCGAATGAATGCCTAGCCAAAGAAAGTGATAAGAAAATGTATGTATACTCAAACCCTTTAAGAAATGAAGGCACAAGGAGTGGGGAAATGTTTTATGGAAGAAAATCCTTTTTAAGAAAAATCCCACCTCATAATGTTTTAAATAAACGTATGTCCTATGTATAGTATGTATGGAGTGATAAATACATGACTGAAAATTTATGTTGATATATTTTAACTATATGAAGTAATGCTTAAGAGTCATTGACTCATTTTAGTTTTTATGTGTACCCCTCCCATCGACAAGATGAGCAGAACCCATCAGGATAGACATGGCCCAAAGGGGATAAGCAGGAAGCCTAGGCATGATGTTTATATGAAAGACTTTTAATTATAAAGTTTAATGTTTTCCATTGTAACACTCTTTAAATTAAGAAGTACATTTTATTTTTAAACATGAGGTCTTCCGTATCCTGCGTAGGAAAGGAAAAAGGTCTAAAACATACAACAATTCTCGTATCTTTCTTAAAAATCATTTTCTAAAAGTCCTACCATGAGGACGGGTATTACACTTCCCTAAAAAAGTATTGTGCTCTACCTTGCAAACCATTGTTGTAGCATGCTGATGTGAACTCCAATCGACTCGATTTGAGACCCAACAACAATATTGGAAAACCAACCCAAGAAAGCCAAAATCAATTCTATGGATGGAGAATTGAGACCCGATGAGAACTTGTTTCAAGAACTTAGATTATATGAAAATCTAGACCTGTTGAAGTACTCGTCTTAAGAACCCAGATTACAAAGGAGGAATGTCACAAAGGTCGTCATTTACCTTTGATAAGTTCAGAAGTTCAATCAAGAACAAGAATAAACTCAATTCACCAATAAAAATTCAATATTGTCTTCCCTAATCAAATGAGGCTACAAGTGGTTTAAATAAATAATCTCCAAAAACCCTAAGTGAGCCACGGGTATTGTAGTGTAAACAATGTCGCGCTACAGTAACTTCTAAAACCCTAGTTCACATAAAATAATAATTTTTCAAATATGCCCTTGGCCAAAATACAAGACATTCCCAAAAACCCTAGTTCATTAGAAATAAGACATATGTGTGGGTTGACATCCTCAACCCCACTTATTCTAAACTAATGAAATAAGCTCTTTTAATGAAATAAATAAGTCCAATACCTTCAATAATAATAGGCCTAAGTCGTGTTTTCTGTAGCATATCATATGGATGAAAACTGGATCTCATTCTCTCAAGCCCATCTTGATTGTTGGGCTCTTGCTAAACACGTCTCAAGTGGATTTTGCACCTCCATCCATACATAGCTTCCTTGATCTTCCTAGCTCTTGATCTTGTAATTGCCCCATTTGAAACTTGTAAAGGATCTTTACGACTTGGTCCACCTTGGGGCCCATCATTCCCCCTCTCCTCAAAATGATTCGTCCTCGAATCTTCACTTGGATCAAAGGGAAAAATATTAGAAATATTGAAAGTCGTAGAAATATGGTACTTATCTAGAAGATCCACTTGATATGAATTATCATTAATTTTCTCAAGAATGGGAAAAGGTCTATCCAAGCTACTCCTATCATCAACAAGCAAAAACATCAATACTAACAGAGTAAGTGGATTAAAACCATATACAATTTCAAGATGAGAATAAAAAATAGTAGTATGCATGGTCCTATTATATGCAAACTCTAACAAGGGCAAACGATACTCCCGCAAACGTTCATGCAATAAGTAAATGAAAGAAAAATGATATTCCCACAAACGTTCTTGAAACACATTCAAAATCTTCCTTACACCAAGATGACCACTTTAATTATATGTGACCTCAATGAATGGTAAACCGTACTCCCAAAAGTGTTCATGCAATACGCCTAAACTCTTCTTTACACCAAAGGGACCACTCCAACTATATGCAAACTCAATGAATGGGAAACAATACTCCCACCAATGTTCATGCAATATGCCTAAAATATTCTTTATACCAAAGTGACCACTTCAACTATATGCAAACTTAATGAATGGCAAGTAGTACTTCCACCAATGGTCATGCAACACGTCTAAAGTCCTTTTTATATTAAAATATCCCAACAGACTACATCCATGTACAAACAACTCACGCATAAGATTAGTAGGCACACAAAGTCTTTTCTCTCTAAACAAGTACCAATCTAGTCTATATAAATGAGAAAACGATGCTTTCTCACGTACTCCATACAAACTAGCCAAGCCATCATCATTAACAAACATGTTTTTATCATATTCAAGTCTCAATAACTTTGCATCCAAAATGAAGACAAGGACATACCTTCTTGATAATGCATCAAACACAAGATTTTCCTTACCATGTGTGTATTTGATTTCATGAGGAAAAGTCTCAACACATTCGTCCCACTTAGATTGCATTCTAGTCAAGAACTTACCTTGTCCCTTCAAGTATATCAAGGACTCATGTTCTTGAAAGAGAGGTCAGTTAGTAATTGTCGCACCCGGTATAAAATCAATGTAATGCTCTATCTTTCTAATAGGTGGAAATCCACTAAACACACTAGTAGGAATCATGATCTTATATCCCTGCAACAAAGAAACAACAATACTAGGCAAAGGTACGTCAAATTTGTTAGTATTAAAATTTGCCTTAGTATAAAAACTCAATTCTCTCTCATTTTTCTTTTTACACTCTTTTTTTCTTTCACTCTTTTTTTTCAATATTTTTTTTTAACTCTCAGCCTCACAATTGTTTTCCAACTCACACTCTCTTTTCCTTGAGGTTTCATTATTTCTTTCTTCCTCAATCTCACTCTCATTGTTTCTTTTTCGCTCAACCTCACTTTTATTCTCTCTTTTTTTATCAATCTCACTTTCTCTCTTTGTTTTTTGATCAACCTCACTTTTCAACTTCAGTTGGTCCTAATGGACCTGTGTTGAAGTTAAAGGAGCAAGTTTGATTCTTTTTTCCATCATTTTCAAAATTGTACATGTTTCTAAACCCATCATAGATCACTCTCCTATTACACTGCCACAACCTCCCTAACAAAATATGGCCAGCATGCATAGGTACAACATCACAAAGCACCCCATCCTTGTACTTTCCAATTGAAAAAGATACTAAAACTTGCTTATTTACCCTAACCTCCCCACAATCATTCAACTATTTCAACTTGTTTAGTCTAGGGTATTTCAAGGTAGGTAAATTCAATTTCTCAACTAAATTAGTGCTAGCAACATTAGTACAACTTCTCCCATCAATGATCATACTAAATACCTTATTGTTAATGTGGCATCTAGAATGAAAAATATTCTCTCTTTGTTGCTCTATATTATCCATCTTAAATTCTGTATTGGGAGCATGCCTAACAATAAAAGACTCATCATACTCTTCATTCTTATCGTACCTATTCTCAATATTAGGCTCATGTCTCCTCCTATTTCTCCCACTTTGCAAATTTCTAGTCAATACATCTTGTTGATCTATCTTATCCATCACTTCCCCTAACTTCAAATTTAACCTTTCAAACTTTTGTTGCATAGACTGCAACACAAAGAATGAATTGTTTGCCATCCCCTTCAGTGTTGAGTCACTATTATGAGACATAGTACATGCTGCACAAAAAAGAATGTTAGTGACAAAAAGATCTCACACGCTCCCTTACGTGTTTACACTCAAATAATGGCACTCCACTCGTGTATCACTCTTAATTGGCTTTTTCCCGATAATGATCTCACACTATCTTGTCTTTTATCTCAAGAGTTTCCCCCACTCAAGTTCTTTAAGAACTAATTGAATTCAATCAAGACAATACAACCTTATTTTGTTCCAATTAGTAATTAGGTCCTAGAAACAAGAAAAAGAGAAACATGGAAGGAATAAAATGACAAGGGAATCAAGGAAATTATTAGAATGGAAGGGTAACTATAAGACAAGATACCAACTAGAAAGATGTATTCAGCCCTTTTAAAGATAAGGCTCAATCAATACCAAATCACTCAATTTCATATGATAAAATATTTCAAACAACTATACCCAAAATCATTTTTTTTCTCATTTTTTTTTAAATTTTTTTTTCGTCTTTTTTTTTTGAAATTTTCTTTTCCTTTCTTTTCTTTTCTTTTCTTTTCCTTTCTTTTCTTTTATTTTCTTTTATTTTATTTTCTTTTTTCTTTTCTTTTCCTTTCTTTTGTTTTCTTTTCTTTTCCTTTCTCTTCTTTTCTCTTCCTTTCTCTTCTTTTCTCAACAATTCAACCACAATCAGAAATATTCAATTGTGATAATCAAACAATTGAATTCAAGCACATACAAATTGACAAGAAAATAGAAGGGAATCAATGAAACCCTAGAAATTTCAAACCCTAGATGGTGAAAATTTTGGCAGCCCTAGAAAAAACGAATTTTATAATCTTTTTTTTTCTTTTTTTGGCAACCCTAGAACATTGAAGTGCTAGAATTAACAATACAATAAATAAAAGATAGAATTAGGATTGATTGGAAACCTATCTTTGAATACCAAATGATGTGAACTTCAATCGACTCGCTTTGAGACCCAACAACAATATTGAAAAACCAACCCAAGAAAGCCAAAATCAATTCTATTGATGGAGAATCGAGTCCCGATGAGAACTTGTTTCAAGAACCTAGATTATAAGAAAATCTAGACCCGTTGAAGAACCCATCTCAAGAACCCAGATTACAAAGGAGGAACGCCACAAAGGTTGTGATTTACATTGTAAAGGCAAAAAAGTTGGCTAGGATTAGATGAGTAAATGATAAGGCTTATCTTATCATATTATTTATTATTGTTGGATGAATGTAAAAATAATTATTGATTTATATTTAAACAATGCTGAGTCTATCTAGAAGTCTTAGGAGTCGTTTAGATAAGTCCCTGAAGTCAAAATCGAGTTCTGATAGCATTGCACTTATCCAGAAGAAATCTAAACAGAGTTTAGTCTATATCAGAAGAAGTTATCACGAAATGTTAGCAGTCCGTCGGGACGCGTTTTCGCGCATGTTGCTAAACGTCAGCAGAGTCCTACTGCAACTAGAACTCTTTTCAGACCTTCTATTAAAAGGTATTCGGTTTTGTATCTCTTCAAGGACTTCAAGCCACGAATTTTACAGAGGAGATTCTGTGTGTTTATGAGAGAAAATTCACTTGAGAATTTTCATGGGATTTTTCATATCTTCTTGAGTGTTTTCGTGCTTTGAGTGCGAAGCAACATCGATTGGGTTTCAGCCTTTGGAGTTCCAGAAGGGAGGTCAACATTTGAAGATCGCCAGAGGTTCTGGCTGCTACTGTGGTAGAAGACAAACGGGTCGTTTGTCTAGGCAAGTAAGAGAGTCGAATTGCAAAGATTTTGTAATTGATTATTACTTGTAATTGTTCTTCAAATAATAAGATTGACTTTCCTGAGTTTGGCTACCCCGTAGGGTTTTACCTTTAAAGAGTTCTTTAAAGGGTTTCCCTTCGTAACCAATCATTGTGTCTTACAAGTTTGATTATTTATTTTAAAGTATTTGATTTATTTTATAATCTTGATAATTGAGATCTAACTTATTTGTTCAAGGAAATTGGTAGACAATTTCGTGGTTTTACAGGGGTACATTGTACATTTAATAAGCTCAAAAGTTCAATCAAGAACTCAACTCACCAATAAAAATTCAATATTGTCTTCCCTAATCAAATGAGGCTACAAGTGGTTTAAATAAACAATCTCCAAAAATCCTAAGTGAGTCGCGGGTATTGTAGCATGAACAGTGCCGTACTACAGTAACTTCTAAAATCGTAGTTCATATAAAATAATAACTTTTTAAATATGCCATTGGCCAAAATACAAGGCCTTCCCAAAAACTCTAGTTCATTAGAAATAAGACATATGTGCGGGCTGACATTCTCAAGCGCACTTATTCTAAACTAATAAAATAAGCTCTTTTAATGAAATAAATAAGTCCAAGGTCTTCAATAACAATAGGCTCAAGTCGTGTTTTCTGTATTGCATCACATGGATGAAAACTAGATGTCCTTCTCTCAAGCCCATCTTGAATGTTGGGCTCTTGCTAAACACGTCTCAAGTGGATTTTGCACCTCCATCCATGCATAGCTTCCTTGATCTTCCTAGCTCTTGATCTTGTAATTACCCCATCTGAAACTTGCAAAGGATCTTTACGACTTGGTCCACCTTGGGGCCCATCACATGCTTTCTATTTGAAGAACCACCCTTTTCAAATCTTCCCTATTGCAATTCTTGATCACTTCCTCCAAAAATCTCATGTTCAAATTCACATTGTCAAATCTACATTCCATTTCCTTACATTACTATTAGCACGGAGCCATGATCCAAACTTATCTTTGTTGCCAATTCTTAGGGATGTTCGGTTGCTAGTACTACTACAACCCTGTTTCATCTATACTATTCTCCAACACTCAAAACACAATCTGGGGAGTTTTTCATATATCGATGGCACCCATATCCTAATCCCTACCAGATTAACTGTTCCACCTCTCGAAATTTTCTTCCTCAAATCAATCTCTATTTTGACTTTTAAAAATTTCACCATAAATTCCATCTTCCCGAACCTCCACTTCCTTAACATTGCCAAAATTTGCTCCAATATGTTGCCTAGTTTCTAGAGTCGTGCACGCTAGTGGCAGATTGTAAGGTTGGATTCAAAACATCTCATAATCAAAACTCATCTTCTGGGGTGGTGCAAATCCATCAAATGACTTAAGAATGAACAAAAGATTATCGACCACCCACGATCTCCCTTCTAGTGCTTTTCATTTGTCATCTTGTTTGTCCAAAATTATTACAAAAAAGTTTGGGCTTATATCTTGGAATGAGAGTGACTTGCCCACTTTCTAGATTCTTGCCATTGTTGATCATACAACATCTTAGCTAATTAGTTGATCGGAACACAATTTTCCCAAAGGCACCTTTCCCCTTCTTTGATGCCACCACTAGCTTTTTTGCATCAAGTTCGATCAGTGTATTTTCTGTAAGACTTTTATTGAAACTATATGTCACACACACCCATGTCCTAATGGATTTAAACTAGTTCAAATTTTATCTCTCAAATTAAATATTATCACTTAATGAGTCACAGCGGGACAATAATACCTCTATATCTAGTCATTGTGGGACAGGAATGCCTCTAAATTTTATAATGGCCAGAAGTCTATAAATAGCACTAATGGGTTAAAAGGTTCTCACATATAATATAATTGTGCCTTTAACAGTAGGAGACACTTGGAGATAAAGTTGTTAGGATAATCCTTCTGTCATTGTTAGGTCAGACTCTTTGTCAAACTGAGATGGAGGATTGTACATATTCTAACTGTTATTATTTATTACTGTGGATCATAGAAAATCAAAGATTCTTATACTTAATGTTTCATGTTAAAATATTGAACATGTGGTATCAGAGCGACAGGTGACAGATATTTTATAATCTCAATAAAATATACAGTAAATAAACGTTTATTTGATTTTATATGTGCCTCTATGTGTCACTCTCAATTTTTATCATGTTGTGGTTGAATGAAAGCACTTTCTGTCCTTTCAATCTCATAAATAAATTTATGATGATGTTTGAGAATTTCAAGTGACTGATTTTGGTTCTCAAATGATATTCATGCCTTTGTTTCAATTTTTTGCTTGAGTTTTAGTTTCCTCTCCTTTTGTTTGTACTGTGTCATTGCTGGGTTGTAGAGAGAGTTGAGGTAGGGGTCACCATATAGGTCAGCAATGGGCAGCATGGAGGTGGTCAAAGTGCCCTTATTAGTACTCCGAGATGGAAGAATGCCGCCACCGCCATAGAGACCGTCTCGATTTTGTGGCTCTATCTATTTCCAAGTTGAGATTTTGGAAAATAAAACTATGAGGTACAGTGTTTGGCACCATGAGGAGGCTGACAACGTCCTCACCAATGCCTCTCTGACAATGATGCAAGCAGCTTTAAAGCAGTGGCCGTAGTAGTGATTTTGGTACACTAACAGAGAGAGGATGTGGACAACAATAGTGGGGATGCCATGCCGAGCTCTCCTTGCTGGTGACGCTCGTAGCTATGCCAGATTAGTGGTTGGAAAACCAACAGGTGTGGTGGCTGCCTGAAGGAAGAAGAAAGGTGAAACGTGTACGGTTTTTTTTCAACCCGTTAAGGGTCGTGGGCCAATTGTGGGCCATTTAGTTTTAGTCCAATCCAAGAAAATAAAAGGGGAATCATGTATACTAGCCAGCATAGTGGGCTAGAAAATTGGCCCAGCCCAATGACATAAACAATAAAATAAAAAGTGGCTGAATGGGTTGTGGGCCAGGATAGTGGGCCACACCTATGGTCTAGCCCATTTTAAAACCCAAAAAAAGAAAGGAGAAAATAATTCTTTTTGTCTTCTCTCTCAAAGCATGTGCTTTATCATTTAATAAATGTATGAATTATTTAAAGTTGAATCATGGCTATTAATTATAACATTCTTAATTATCTTTTCTTATGAATATTATTCTATGGTAGGCCATATAAATATATGAATTATTTGTACTTAAAAATTATGTTCTTAATTATTTCCAATGAATTTTATTATATGGTAGGCCACATAAATATATGAGTTATTTGGACTTGAATTATTGCTTTTAGTTATAAAATTCTCAATTATTATCTTTTTTCTTTTCTGATTTTATTATATGTCTGGCCATACATATATATATATATATTTGCCATGCCGACCTCTCCTTACCGGTGACGCCCACAACTATGTCAGATCAGTGGTTGGAAAACTAACAAGTGAGGCGGCTGCTTGAGGGAAGAAGAAAGGTGAAACAGGTATAGTTTTGTTCAACCCGTTAAGGGTCGTGGGCCAGTTGTGGGCCATTTGGTTTCAGCCCAATCCAAGAAAATAAAAGGAGAATCATGTATACTGGCCAGCATAGTGGGCCAGAAAACTGGCCCAGCCCAATGACGGAAACAAGAAAATAAAAAGTGGTTGAATGGGTTGCGGTCCAGCATAGTGGGCCACATCTATGGTCCAGCCCATTTTAAAACCAAAAAAAAAAAAAAGAATTCTTTTTGTCTTCTCTGTCAAGGCATGTGCTTTATCATTTAATAAATGTATGAATTATTTAAAGTTGAATCATGGCTATTAATTATAACATTCTTAATTATCTTTTCTTATGAATTTTATTCTATGGTAGGTGTTGCCCAGATGACTAACACAAGAGGGGGGGTGAATTGAGTTGTATTAAAAAAAATAACAATTATAAATCAAATATATAATATAAAATATAAACAAAATATGAAATAACAATAAATATAAAGAGTAAGGGTAAGAGAGAAGCAAACTCAGTATGTTAACGAGGTTCGGCCCCACTGCCTACGTCCTCGCCTCAAGCTACCCCTTGAGGATTCCCAAATTCACTATTCAACCTCCTTCAGGTGGAGATAGAAACCTATTACACCTTTGAACAACACCGCTACAAAGGATCCGTGTAGAACACTGATGGCTTGCAAAATTTCATATTGCAGATTTTACAAATAAGATTGTATATCTTGTATATCATATTGCAGATCCGTGTATATCTTGTATTTCTTTTGACTAAATAAGATTTTGAGAGATATAGTTTGTCTTATTCTTTATGCTATCTCTATAAAATCAGTCCTGAAGTTCATCCAATCCGCATCAAGTTTTCATCTCATCTCTATAACTCATCTGCATTCCTTCAGCATTCTCGTTTTAAGCCTTCTATTCTTTTCTCAATGGCTCATTCTTCTAACATTTCTCTAGATCCATCCATGAGGCATTCTGCATCTCAACCTCCTATTCTTTCTGCAGCTACCATTGGTGCATTGTTGCAGCAAGAAAATAATAATCTGACTAATAAGTCAGATTCTGATGCTATTTATGACTTGGTGAGTCTTGAGACTCGCTACTCTTCCTCTATTGTGGCTTTTTCTCAGTGACTACAAGGCAAAAATCACGAAGTTGAAAAGCTCAAAGAACAAATTGTTGTACTTCAACAAATTGTTCAAGAGTCTCACACAAGGGAAGGAATCATTCGGCAGAAGAATAAACAGTTGAAATCTTTATTAGATTCTTCATTCCGCTTGCCGGTTCCCATGAATAAGAATGACATGATATTGTATGAAGAGAATGAGCGTCTCAAACATGAGGCTAAGAATCTCAAATTTATGTAAAAGTATTAAAAAAAATCTATCTCTATTTTTATTGATTCTGGTCTATCTTTTAAGAGATATTCATAGCATGCATCATACCTATTTCTCTTCTGATCATACATAATCTATCTTCTGGTAAAGGTTTTGTGAAAATATTTGCTAACTGATCGTGTGTGTTTGTGAACTCTAACATTATATCACCTTTTTGCACATGATCTCGAAGAAAATGATACCTTATTTCAATATGCTTAGTTCTAGAATGTTGTATTGGGTTCTTTGAAAGATTTATAGCACTTGTATTATCACATTTGATTGGAATGTGATTATACATGAGTTTAAAATCTTCAAGTTGTTGCTTCATGTAGAGAACTTACAACAACCACCCGCAGCAACATATTCTGCCTCAGCAGTAGATAGTGCAACAGAATTTTGTTTTTTACTAAACCAGGAAACTAATGCATGACCTAAGAAATGGCATGCTCCACTAGTGCTTTTTCGATCTATTTTACAGCCAGCATAATCTGCATCTGTGTAGCTGATTAGATCGAAAGATGTGTGCTTAGGGTACCATAACCCTAGGTTAATTGTACCACTAAGATATCTAAGAATGCGCTTAACTGCAATTAAATGTGATTCTTTTGGAGATGATTGAAAACGTGCACATAAGCACACACTAAACATAATATCTGGTCTACTGGCTGTTAAATATAATAAGCTACCAATCATACCTCGATATATCTTCGAGTCAACTGGCTTACCGGATTCATCTTTATCAAGTTTAGTTGATGGGCTCATTGGTGTTCCAATTTCCTTAGCATTTTCCATCCCAAACTTCTTCAGTAATTCCTTAATATATTTTGATTGATTGATGAATGTCCCACTTTTTGCTTGCTTAATTTGCAATCTGAGAAAGAATGTAAGTTCACCCATCATGCTCATCTCAAATTCTTCCTGCATAGTCTTAGCAAAAACTTGACACATATTTTCATTAGTAGCACCGAATATTATATCATCAACATAAATCTGAATCAAAAGAATATCATCATTTTCATATTTAATGAAAAGAGTTGTGTCGATTTTTCCTCTTGAAAAACCTTTTTCAATCAAGAAACCACTGAGTCTCTCGTACCAAGCTCTAGGAGCTTGTTTAAGTCCATATAGTGCTTTTGTGAGTTTGAAAACATGATTTGGGGAAATATGATTTTCAAAACCTGGAGGTTGCTCAACATATACCTCTTCATTTATAAAACCATTTAAGAAAGCACTTTTAACATCCATTTGAAAAAGTTTGAAATCTTTATAACAAGCATATGCAAGTAGCATTCGAATAGCTTCTAATCTTGCGACAGGTGCATATGTCTCATCATAATCGATTCCTTCTTCTTGATTAAAACCTTGGGCTACAAGTCGAGCCTTATTTCTAGTAATGACTCCAGACTCATCTTTCTTGTTTCTAAAAACCCATTTTGTTCCAATAATAGTATAATTTTTGGGTCTAGGAACAAGTGTCCAAACATCATTTCTTTCAAATTGATTCAACTCTTCTTGCATAGCTAGAATCCAAGATTCATCAAGAAGTGCGTCATCAATATTTTTGGGTTCAATTTGAGATAGAAAAGCAGTATGATTACAAATATTTCTAAGAGATGATCGAGTACTTACACCTTGTGAAGGTTCTCCCAAAATTTGTTCCACTGGATGATCTTTCACAAATTTCCACTGTTTGGTTGCATCTTGTATTAAATTTTGATGATCTTTCCTGATGGCTCCATGTTGAACTTCCTCTATTACTTTCTCTTTGTTGAGATTAAGACTTTCTGTGTTATTTATACCTTCTGTTTCTTCATCAATAGATTTCTTGGAGAGTGGAGAATTAGATTCATCAAATACTACATGCATAGATTCTTGTACAGTTAAAGTCTTTTTGTTGAATACTCTATAAGCTTTACTATTAATAGAATACCCGAGAAAAATACCTTCATCAGATTTTGCATCAAACTTGCCTAAATTATCTCTGTCATTCAAAATAAAACATTTGCATCCAAATACATGAAAGTAACCAATGTTGGGCTTTTTCTCATTCCAAAGCTCATAGGGGGTTTTATCTAATTTAGACCTTAACATAACTCTATTTATAACATAACATGCAGTACTTACCGCTTCGGCCCAAAAATAACTAGGCAAGTTGTTCTCATTGAGCATTGTTCTTGCCATCTCTTGAAGAGATCTATTTTTCCTCTCTACTACCCCATTTTGTTGAGGAGTTCGAGGAGCAGAAAAATTATGAATAAAACCGTTTTCATCACAAAATGTTTCAATATTTTTATTAACAAACTCTTTTCCCCTATCACTTCGGATACTTGAAATAGTATAGCCCTTTTCATTTTGAATTCTCTTGCATAACTTGGTAAAGGCATTATGTGCCTCATCTTTATGAGCAAGAAAGATGACCCAAGTATATATAGAGAAATCATCAACAATAACAAATGCATAATATTTTCCTCCTAGACTTGCAACTCTATTTGGTCCAAAAAGATCCATGTGTATCAGTTGCAATGGTCTAGTAGTGGAAATATGTTTCTTAGTTTTAAAAGAAGTTTTTGTTTGTTTACCAAATTGACATGCATCACAAATTTTGTCTTTAAGAAAATATGTTTTTGGTAAACCTCTCACAAGATCATTTTTTGAAAGTTTGGAAATAAGTTCTATGTTGGTATGACCTAATCTTCTATGCCATAACCAACTAGTTTCATTTTGAGCTGACAAGCAAATAGCATCTTGTGAGGTAATTTCTTCAAAATCAATTGTATAAACATTATTGTTTCTAAAAGCAATAAAACAAATATTACAATCATGATCATTCAAAATAATGCATTTATCCATTTTAAAAGTAACTGTAAATCCTTTATCACATAATTGACTTATGCTCAAAAGATTATGTTTTAAACCTTCAACAAGTAGAACATCTTCAATTATGAGAGAAGATTCATTACCAATTTTACCTATTCCCACGATCTTCCCTTTCGAGTTGTCTCCAAATGTCACGTGTCCTTCTTCTTTAGATCTAAGATCAAAGAACTTAGTCTTGTCTCCCGTCATGTGTCTTGAACATCCACTATCTAAAAACCACTTATTTTTGCTTGTGGATGACTTCATGCATACCTATAAAAACAATTAAAATGATTTTTCTTGGTACCCAAGTTCTTTGGGTCCTTTATTTATTAGTATTAGAAGAAACAAGATTTTTAGGTACCCATATGGCCCTAATAGTCATTGTATGATTTCTTCTAATAGGACAAGTATGATAATTATGACCATTTCTATTACAAAAATTACAAATAGCATGTGACATATATGAAAAACTTGAATGATTATAATAATATCCTTTTTTGACAAAATTATTTTTATGAAAAGAATTTTGAATATTAGTCTTTGAGGTAGAATGATTATCAAAGAAATTTTTATAAGGTTTGTATTTTTGTTTTGGCATATATCCCAAACCTGCCTTGTCAAAAACACATCTTTGACTACCAAGAAGTTTTTCAAAATTTCTTTTTCCATTCGTAAAGTTTTCAACAATATTTTCTAAATCGGTTTTCTTCTTATTTAATTCAAGATTTTCATCTTTCAAAATGATACTTTCTTTTCTTAAAATTTCAATTTCGTTTGTTAAAGAAGAATTTTTCTTTTTCAAAGCAGTATACTTGATACCCAATTTTTCAAATTCCTCATAAATCTCTTCTAAAACATTTTGCAATTCTTCATATGAAGGATTTTCAATATTATCAAGATTTGTTACCTCAATGTCATCTTTAGCCATAAGACAAAGATTTGCTGATTCTTCATTGCTTGCTTCACTATTTGAGCTACTTGAATCATCATCCCATGTAGCTTTCATTGCTTTCTTGCCCTTGTTTCGATCTTTCTTTAGCAGAGGACAATCTGGCTTGATATGACCAGGTTTATTGCATTTATAACAAATTAAAGTGTCGTTTTTACCTGAATCTTTCTTGGAAAACTTTTTGAAAGATTTCCTCGGAGGAGTTCTATTTTTCTTCAAGAACCTCTGAATTCTTCTTGTTATCATCGCAACTTCTTCATCTTTATCGTCATTTTCCTCATCTTCATCACTTTCACTTTCATGAGGAACAGCTTTAAGTGCTAAGCTCTTCTTTGGCTTTCCTTCTTCTTCTCCTCTTTTCAATGTGTACTCATGGGTGATAAGTGACCCGATGAGTTCATTGACTTCAAGCTTCTTGAGGTCTCTAGCTTCAAGAATCGCTGTAACTTTTGATTCCCAACGTTTTGGTAAAGAGTTGAGAATTTTTCTTACTATCTCCACCTTGGAATAAACTTTGCCAAGAGCTGTCAAGCTGTTTATGATATTAGTAAAACGAGTGTGCATACTAGAAATAGATTCATCATCATTCATCTTAAACATTTCATATTCATGAGTAAGAATATAAATTTTTGATTCTTTGACTTGCGAAATTCCTTCATAAGTTACTTCCAAGTTATCCCAAATTTCCTTTGCCGTAGCGCAATTTATTATTCTATTAAACTCATTTCCATTAAGAGCATTATATAATAAATTCATAGCAGTTAAATTTAAAGTATAAAGTCTATCGTCTTCACGATCAAACTCTTCTTCTTCCTTTTTGACCTTTACTCTACCAACCACTTTTGTTGGAATATAAGGTCCATTTACAATACATTTCCATATTTCTCTACCTTGAGCTTGAAGAAATATTCTCATTCTAACTTTCCAGAATGAGTAATTATCTCCACAAAAGAGTGGAGGCCGACTACTAGATTGACCTTCACCAAATGAAGCTGCAATGTTAGCCATAAGATCTTAACTCAAAAGATAGTTAATCTTATAATAGAGCTCTTAGCTCTGATACCAATTGTTGCCCAGATGACTAACACAAGAGGGGGGGTGAATTGAGTTGTATTAAAAAAAATAACAATTATAAATCAAATATATAATATAAAATATAAACAAAATATGAAATAACAATAAATATAAAGAGTAAGGGTAAGAGAGAAGCAAACTCAGTATGTTAACGAGGTTCGGCCCCACTGCCTACGTCCTTGCCTCAAGCTATCCCTTGAGGATTCCCAAATTCACTATTCAACCTCCTTCAGGTGGAGATAGAAACCTATTACACCTTTGAACAACACCGCTACAAAGGATCCGTGTAGAACACTGATGGCTTGCAAAATTTCATATTGCAGATTTTACAAGTTCGCTCGAGCGGAGGCTTTTGGCCGCTCGAGCAAATTCAGGCAGATTCAAACGCTCGACTGCCGCTCGACAGGGAGCTCGAGCGGGTTGCTGAAAAACGAAGATCGCTCGAGCGGAGACATTTGCCGCTCGAGCGAATTCAGGCAGAGTCGAACGCTCGATGTGCGCTCGATAGGATGCTCGAGCGAAATCAGGCAGAGTCGAACGCTCGACGCGCGCTCGACACCCCGCTCGAGCGAACATCGTATTTTGACAGATTTTAGGTTTTCCGCCGTGGGACCATATAAAAGGCCATTCTTCACTCTAGAGCCGCGAGTTTTGACTGGAGAACACTCTTTGGGAGAGAAAAACATAGCTAGAGGGATTCAAATCATTTGTTTTGGAGACGGAATTCCAATTTATTGCACATACGTTGGATTCATACACGAGCACGGACGGGAGAAAGGCGTTGAATCGTTCCCTTGAGCTTTTGACGACCAGTTGAGGCTGCAAGGAGGATTTTTCAGTGTTTATTTTCTTCTTCCCATCTTCTCAGAACAATTATGGTGAATTCGTTTATGTTGAATTCAATTTCTAGCATGAGCTAAATTTTCTTTATTCTAGGAAAACGATGTAACCTATTTCCGAACTATGCTTGTTTGTCCATGTTAATTTAATGCAATTCTCTCTTTGTTTATCTGATTTATTCTGAGTTTAATGCTTCTAATTAACTGGCCATTGATTAGATGATTATTAATCTTGTGATTTGCTATCGAAAGAGGGAATCATAGGGTAGATCTTGGATATTTCAGCATAGGTAAGTATAGAGATCGAAAGACTTGTATGAACCTGTGTAGTAATTAAATCATTGGTCTTATTGCGTTCTTGATTATTGAATTTGCATACTCTTGTGTGAATTGATAAACTAGAATCACTTCCAATTGACTATCGAAAGAGGCTTTTGGATGAATTAGAGATTTGCTAATAAATAAAAGAGAATTAAATTAAGTTAGCTGGATGAGAAAAGCATAGTGAAGAATTATGGTGAAATCGATTTCCTAGAAGTTTTCTTCCCCATTGAATTTGATCTTTGAAAGTCAGTTTTATATTCTAGCTTAGTTCTCTTTGAGTTGATCTAGTTTTATTTGCTACTACAAAAACCTTAGCGATTCCTCTAGATAAAATTGAGATTAGCATAATTTTGGTATTTGGCAAGAGTAAGGTACCAATCCCTGAGGACGATACTCTTCTTATTACTTTACTATAAA